>NC_092100.1:8573787-8716287 GCF_045679555.1 Salvelinus alpinus | reverse complement strand
AGCTACAGTGAGTTCATTTAGCTATAGTTTGTTAGCTACAGTGAGTTCATTAAGCTATAGTTTGTTAGCTACAGTGAGTTAATTTAGCTATAATTTGTTAGCTACAGTGAGTTCATTAAGCTATAGTTTGTTAGCTACAGTGAGTTCATTTATCTATAATTTGTTAGCGATGAATCTACAGTTAAGTTAATTTAGCTACAGTTAATTCATCTAGTTACAGTTTGTTAGCTACAGTTAGTTGATTAAGCTACAGTTACGTTAATTTAGCTACAGTTAGTTCATCTAGCTACAGTTCGTTAGCTACAGTTAGTTCATCTGCAGTAGCTACAGTTCGTTAGCTACAGCTAGCTACACTGTAAATCCCAAGGTATTTTTAACTCAGATACTTCTAGTAAGTTGAACTCAGTCAATGACAAGTCTTTAATACATGAAATGTTTATGTGGTACTGACAAAAAAATTGTGTTTAAACAACTAGACTGTTAACTGTTGACATAACAAAAAATGTTTACATTTTATTGAGCATTAATTTTGTAAGTAGTTCTAACTTAAAAGCTGACAGGACAACTAAATATTTTCTCAACATTTGATTGGTTTTGATTTTAAGCAACAACAAAAAAGGTAATAATATCACATATAAATGATAATTTATTTAGGCAGAGGTTAGTTATTAAGTAATTGTTGACATTAATGTTATAAGTACAACTATTTATTTATTTATTATTATTATAAAACATGTATAATGTTTTTTAAGTAAGTGATATCAACAACACATTTTTAAGTTTAATTTATTTGAAATATACTATTTTTCTCATTTGGTCAAAGAGTATCTTGGTTGGGGGTGGAGCTCATTAGAATAATACCCAACATGCTTTGCAACTGTTCATTTTTACATTTACATTTTGCTCATTTAGCAGACGCTTTCATCCAGAGCGACTTCATTCAGTGCTAACTAAGTTAGATTAAGTACAACGACATTCTCTGTAACATTTAAATGTTTTACATGTGATTGTTTAAGTGATCTGTTGGTTGGGCACCTTTCTACATGAGTGCTGCCAGTTCTGAAGTGGCTGAAAAAGCTTACTTACAGAAGTGCAAGGCAAGAGACAGATGGCAGCATTAATGTTCCCTACTGAATTCCCCAGTAGGCTATTGTTAATTGGAAAATAAACTTATGAACGTGACACAAGCTAGTTTTCCATCCAATTGGCGACAGATTTTCATGCAAATATTCTAGAATCTGCATAAAGAAAAGAAGTGCATTTTCCCACCAGTGTGTTTCCACCAAATGGACAACAAATCAGTGAGTGATGACGTGGTGCACACAACATACACTTTTTCACTTACATTTTTATGTATCAAATAAAAATCTAAAGGTCTATGTGTTTCAATCGCATTTTCAACTCTACCGATAGTTTTATCGCTAAAACTGTTGTGTTAAATAGCAAATGTGCCTCCTCTCGTCTTGGCAACAGCTGGCAGATACAAATCAAATCAAATCAAATGTATTGATATAGCCCTTCTTACATCAGCTGATATCTCAAAGTGCTGTACAGAAACCCAGCCTAAAACCCCAAACAGCAAGCAAGGCAGGTGTAAAAGCACGGTGGCTAGGAAAAACTCCCTAGAAAGGCCAAAACCTAGGAAGAAACCTAGAGAGGAACCAGGCTATGAGGGGTGGCCAGTCCTCTTCTGGCTGTGCCGGGTGGAGATTATAACAGAACATGGCCAAGATACAGTGTGGGTAGGCTGTGCTAGTCTACTAGAGGAGATTGTTATGGATAAGAGCAAGAATCTTTTTATCTGTCAATCACCGATCATCATGTCACCACAATAATATATTTATTGGAAAGGAGCATCAAGATCACCGTGCACTTTCACCATCTTGTGAAGTTCATCATAACTTACTGAATCTGTAGCCTAATAAACTGCATGGTTTCCTGAGTCGTAGTGGGAGGACCACACACCACGTCATTGCATGACTCCAAGTTTACTTCGATATGATGCCGTTTCCACTGCCATTTCTCGTATAATACATTTTACAGACACAAAAAGATTCCACTATTTCGAAACGAACAAATTATCTGTCTGCATTTCTACAATTGTAAAATCACAGCTGTCACGATTTTTTTTATACGGTATGGCTTTACGCATAAAAACTTGGTTAGTGTGGAAAATATTTTTTAAATTTGTAGCAACAGCTCCAAAATATGAATTATGATATGTTTATGTAACAAAAAAATGTTAGGTTAGAAAATGTCTGTACTCTTAAGTTCAATCAACTTAATATATCAGAGTACACTACTTGAAGTCAGTTTGTAGACATTACTCAAACCGATAGTGTCACGGTGACCCTGCAAGGGTCTAGATTTGAGTTGTATCAGCTTGAACATTTTGAGTAAATCAAGAAAGGTTTTAGTACATTGAACTTTAAACTCATTGTTAATTAAATGCATAACTTATTAGTGGCTTGAACTCTAAACAGAAATATTTCATATTTAAGTGCAACTGGCTTCTTCAAAAGTTTGGAGTAATGACAGAACATTGGAGTTTACCGTATGAATGGGCATGGTTATTCGAATATCTGAACTGACGTTGGTATTCAAAAACGTTGTTATTTTATTAACAATGAAAAGGCTTTGTCTCAATTAAATAAACGTATCTATGTGACACTGCTACACACAAGAATATACCATAACATATGAAATTCTTCATTTAATAAAATGCTGTGCACCCCATAAAAAGACATAGGCTGTCGTGCAGCCGATACAAGTTTTACGCTTGTTGCTTGTCGTTGTTGGCACTACAGTCAGAGGCTCCATGTGTAGCAACGTGAAGTAGGAGATCTATAAACAATGCAATATGGAATAAAAATTACGGAATTAAGTTAGCTAAATGAGAAGGAGTAGCCTACGCTGAATAACCGACAGGTAGGCTGTTGTTTAATCTGAATGGAATGTTGTTGACAAGGACAGGAGAGTGCAGCAAAATATCCTCAACTAGCCTAGTTGGCTAGTTAACAACTGGCTATTTTAGGGACAGATCACAATTTACTGGGGGGAGGGATGGTCCAAAATAGGGGAAGTTTGTCAAACTTATTTGTTTTGCTTTGAGGGGGGGTGTGTGATTTTAAAATTGGGAACAGGGGAGGGAAGTGTGTTTTTCCCCTGATTTACCTTCGCTCTTTTGCAGGTTTTACTAGATCATTTCTTCCATCCTAGCCACATTTCCTCATAAGTTTGCATGCTCCTCCTCTATATCAAGTTGTTTTGGTACTTCCCTTATGCACTACGCTTTTCTGTGTGCTAACTTTTATTATAAACTGGGTAGTTCGAGACCTCAATGCTGATTGGCTGACAGCCGTGATATATCAGACCCTATACCACGGGTATGACAAAACATTTATTTTTACTGCTCTAATTACGCTGTTAAACAGTTTATAATGGCAATAAGGCACCTCAGGGGTTTGTGATTTATGACCACGGCTAAGGACTGTGTCCAGGCACTCCATGATGCGTTGTGCATAAGAACAGCCCTTTAGCCGTGGTATATTGGCTATATACCACACCCCCTCTGGCCTTATTGCGTAACTATACCACAGGTCAGTATAGTCTACAAGTCTAACTGTCTATCCTGCCCTTTATCCACCATTCATAGTGACAATAGTGGTAGGTGGATCAGTTGTTCAGATCTGCAAAAGGCTAACTAGCGTTCAAAGCTGCATCAATTTTTAACAAGAACCAATAGGAATAGCTGTTAGACCGCAGAGAATTATCCTACCTAGACTATAGTAGCCTACAACACCATCATGTAATGAATAATAACTACATTATTGTTTTCCAGTGAGTTTAACATTCTAGCCCCACTCTAGGCTTCAGTGAAAATGATCATTTTAATTATCCAAAATTTAATTTGATTTGGATACGTTGTAGGCCTACTCTCAGCAGGTCTACAAAGGCACAATAGAAGGCCAGTCTTGATTTCCTCCTTCTGATACTCGTTGTTTGTATTTGTCAAAATGGCAGCCAAGCATCGATCATCATGTCACCAGAATAAGACCCTCAATATTTATTGGAAAGAAGCATTAACCTCGTCACCGTGCACTTTCTCCACCCTGTGAAGTTCATCATAACTTATTTCATCTGTAGTGTAACAAACTGCATGTCTTCCCGTGATGTGGTGACTCTTCTTTATCAGACATGTAGACTACTTTACTCACATAAAAAGATTGTATGGAAACCGGGTTAATGTCAAGTCATTTTGAGGATGCTGGAAATACATTTTGGATGAACGTACGCATGCCTACAGTGTCAGGTTTTGGCCAAGACTGTTCGGGTTTTGGTCACTAGATGTCCCCATTGCACCTTTTTTGTACCTTTTGTTTTTCTTGCTCTAATTATTGTTTGCAGCTGTAGGTCATTCCCTTGTTAGTATTTAAACCCTGTGTGTTCCTCAGTTCCTTGCTCAGTGTTTGTAAGTTAGCACCCAGCCCCAGCCCCAGCCCAAGCCTTGTTTTATTCTGATATTTCTCTTGTTGGATTTTCCAGAGGTTCTCTGGTTTAGTTCTTGTGTATTATTTGAGTAGTCTTTTGAGGTTTGTTTTTCCCTGCTGTTTTTTTACCACTTTGTGGAGTTTCTTTTGTATTTTGGAGGATTTCCATTTTGTGCCTTTTGGCTTTATTTTTGGACATTGTGGATTTAGTTTCTTTGCCTGAAGATTTTGTTCTTTAATTAAACCACCATCTCTAGTACTGCTGTGTCTGCCTCATCTTCTGGGTTCTGACGATTATTAGTGACTGTTTCTCGCACCGGGTCCTGACAGAAACACTGAGCCATTATAATGAACCCAGAGGCAGCCAGTACCCAGGATCTTTTTTCCATGCTGTCCCACCACGAGGGGACTGTCCAACGCCACGAAGCTGCTCTGGTTCAGCAAGAGGCCTTAATGGCTAGACATTCTCAACTTCTGTCAGAGATGCTGACTTCCATAAAGCAGATTTCGGATCGACTTTCCCCGGCAACCGCTTCTGCTCCAGTTCATCAGATTCAAGTGCCCCTGGCAGTTAACCCCCTGGCTGAACCTCGTCTACCGCCTCCCCAACGGTTCTCAGGGGATCCGAGTGTTTGTAAGGGGTTTTTCACCCAATGTTCTCTCTCCTTTGAGCTGCAACCATCGTCGTTTCCCACCGACCGGTCCAAGATAGCATATATCATCACCCTGCTGTCGGGAAAAGCCCTAGCCTGGGCTACTGCTGTGTGGGATGCCCAAAGTCCCTGCTGTGCCAGCTACTCTACCTTTGCTGAAGAATTCAAGCGAGTGTTTCAAGGTCCTACCAACGGCCCTGACTCAGCCAAACAGCTCCTGACTCTCCGCCAAGGTCGGCGCAGCGTGACGGACTATGCCATCCAGTTCCGCACTGTGGCAGCAGCAAGTGGCTGGAACGACGAGGCGCTCACAGTGTGTTTTTTGAAGGGTCTTTCTGACACCATTCAAGATGAACTGGCCACTCGGGAACCACCGGACAACCTCGAGTCCCTTATCAAGTTGGCTTCACGCATAGACCAGCGTCTGAGAGAGAGAGAACTCAACCGTAGACCGCTCACCCTAGCTCCTATCGGTTCCAGCTCCGAGTCTCCACCTTTATCCTCGCTGGCTCCACCAGAACCCATGCAGGTTGGACGCATCTCCCAGGCTGAGAGAGACCGCCGGATGAGGGAGCGATGCTGTCTATATTGCGGCAAACCGGGCCATTTCCGCTCCACGTGTCCCGGGCTCCAGGGAAACGCACTCTCCCGCGCAGGCCTGGGAGGACTGTAACGGGAAACATAACCTCCTCCCATCCATCCAACTCCCGCCTGCTCATTCCAGTTACCCTTTCCTGGGACGACCACGAGTTTTCTCTTCAAGCCTTGGTAGACTCTGGAGCCGCAGGTAACTTCATGGATGGGGTCTGGGCGAAAGAGAATGGCGTTCCTTCTGAACCTCTGAGTGACCCCATAAGGGTTACTACGTTGGATAGAAGCCCTTTGGGATCTGGACTTGTTACTCGTGCCACTACCCCCTTGCGACTTTCAGTTTCCCAACACCAGGAAGTGATGAACTTTCATCTGATCTCCTGTTCCGAGTTCCCTCTCGTCCTTGGTTATCCCTGGCTTCACAGCCATAACCCTCACATCGACTGGTCTGTGGGCACTATCAAGCAGTGGGGTCCTACGTGCCAAGCCACTTGTATCTTCCCGAGTTCCCCGAGTTCCCCTTCCGAGTCTCTAGAATCCATCGACCTGTCCCGAGTTCCCGAGTGTTACCATGACCTCAAACTGGTATTTAGCAAACAGAGGGCCACCAAACTACCACCCCATAGACCTTACGATTGCACCATCGACCTGTTTCCGGGGACCTGCCCTCCCAGGGGTCGGATCTTTTCCCTTTCTCCTCCCGAACGAGCTGCTATGGATACCTACATCAAGGACGCTCTGGCAGCAGGCCTCATGCGTCCATCTACCTCGCCGGCGGGAGCAGGGTTTTTCTTTGTGGCCAAGAAAGACGGTGGATTACGACCTTGCATCGACTACCGGGGACTCAATGCCATAACCGTCCGTAACCGCTACCCGCTACCCCTTATGGCCACAGCCTTTGAGCTGCTCCAGGAAGCAGTTGTCTTCACTAAGCTTGACCTGCGGAACGCATACCATCTTGTGCGGATTAAACCCGGGGACGAGTGGAAGACCGCTTTCAACACGCCTACTGGTCACTACGAATACTCGGTGATGCCCTTCGGCCTGACCAACGCTCCGGCTGTGTTCCAAGCGCTCATAAACGATGTGCTTAGGCATATGCTTAACATCTTCGTGTTTGTTTACTTGGATGACATCCTCATCTTTTCGAGCTCCCTTCAAGAACACACTAAGCATGTCAGACAAGTGCTCAAACGCCTCCTAGACAGCCATTTGTACGTTAAGCCGGAAAAGTGTGAATTCCATTCCTCTCGAGTACAATTCCTGGGATTTATAGTGGAACCCGGTCGAGTCCAGATGGACCCCAAGAAGGTAGGGGCGGTAGCGGATTGGCCCACCCCCAAGTCCGTTAAGGAAGTTCAGCGTTTCCTGGGCTTCACCAACTTTTACCGCAAGTTCATCAAGAACTTCAGCTCGGTGGCAGCCCCTCTCTCAGCTGTAACCAAGGGTGGCAACACAAGGTTTCTGTGGGGAAGAGAAGCTGAGACGGCCTTCCAAGGACTCAAGCAGCGCATCCTCTCTGCTCCCATCCTGACACTACCAACGGCGGATGAACCTTTTGTGGTGGAGGTAGACGCATCAGAGGTTGGGGTTGGAGCTGTCCTATCTCAGAGGGGTGAAGACAAGAAGCTTCATCCTTGCGCCTTCTTCTCTCACCGGCTTACCCCGGCCGAGAGGAATTACGATATGGGGGATCGTGAACTCCTAGCGGTTAAGATGGCATTGAAGGAATGGAGACACTGGCTCGAGGGGGCTTCTCAACCGTTTCAAGTGCTTACGGACCACAAAAATCTGGAGTATATCCAGCAGGCGAAGCGGTTGAACTCCAGACAAGCTCGATGGTCTCTTTTCTTCAGCCGATTTCAGTTTATCCTCACCTATAGACCCGGGTCGAAGAATCTCAAACCGGACGCCTTGTCACGAATCTACTCTCCTGCCATTCGAGAAGATACTGACATGACTGTCCTTCCGGCCGCTAAGATCGTGGCTCCGATCTCGCGGCAAGTGGAGGATACCGTGAAACAAGCTCAAGCCATCGAACCGGGCCCTGGAGGAGGTCCTGCTAATCGGTTGTTTGTTCCCAAGGCAGCAAGGTCCCAAGTCCTTCTGTGGGGGCACTCCTCTCGCCTCACCTGTCACCCGGGCGTAGGTCGCACCTTGGAGTTCATCCAGCGTAAGTTCTGGTGGCCCACCATAAAAGAAGACGTTACCACTTTCGTCAAGGCCTGTTCCGTGTGCTGCCAGGGCAAATCTTCTCACCTCCGCCCTCAAGGACTCCTTCACCCTCTATCTATTCCCCACCGACCCTGGTCCCATATCTCGTTGGACTTTATTACTGGCCTTCCTCCGTCCCATGGTAATACTACGATCCTAGTCATCATCGACAGGTTTTCTAAGGCGGCCAGGTTTGTTCCCTTGACCAAATTACCTTCTGCCAAGGAAACAGCTGAGTTGGTGATTAACCATGTGTTCCGAGTCTTTGGGATTCCGCAAGATATGGTTTCCGACAGAGGTCCCCAGTTCGCCTCAAGGTTTTGGAAGGCCTTCTGCCAACTCATAGGGGCCACGGCCAGTTTATCTTCAGGGTACCATCCGGAGTCCAATGGCCAAACTGAGAGGATGAATCAGGAGCTGGAAACCACCCTCAGATGCATGGTTTCCAACAACCCGTCCACATGGTCATCATTCATTGTTTGGGCCGAGTACGCGCACAACACCTTGTGCTCCTCCTCCACTGGTATATCCCCGCATGAGTGTCAGTTTGGCTATGCGCCTCTATTGTTCCCGGACCAGGAGGCAGAAGTCAGAGTGCCTTCAGCCTCGAGGTTCATCAGACGCTGTCGGCTTACGTGGAAGAAGGCACGTCTTCTGCGTTCCTCTCAGCAGTACCAACGACAAGCCAACAGACGTCGCCGTCCCGGTCCTACCCTGTACCCCGGCCAGAGAGTATGGCTCTCAACTAAGAATTTACCACTACGGGTGGAGTCTCGCAAGCTGTCCCAGAGGTTCATCGGTCCCTTTAAGATTGCCAGGAGAGTCAATCCCGTTACTTTTCGCCTGCACTTACCCAGATCCCTTAAGATCAATCCAACATTTCACATTTCTGTATTAAAACCTGTTGTTTTTTCTCCCCTTATCCCGGCAGGCAGACCTCCCCCTCCGCCCCGTGTCATCGGTGGCCAGTCGGCTTATACCGTCCACCAGATACTGGATTCCCGCCGGGTGCAGCGGTCCTGGCAGTATCTGGTGGACTGGGAAGGCTACGGTCCCGAGGAGCGCTCCTGGGTTCCTGCCAAGGACATACTGGACCCTGACCTCATTCGTCAGTTCAGGACCCTCCACCCTGAGAAGGCTGGTAGGAACGTCAGGAGCCGTTCCTAGGAGGGGGATTCTGTCAGGTTTTGGCCAAGACTGTTCGGGTTTTGGTCACTAGATGTCCCCATTGCACCTTTTTTGTACCTTTTGTTTTTCTTGCTCTAATTATTGTTTGCACCTGTAGGTCATTCCCTTGTTAGTATTTAAACCCTGTGTGTTCCTCAGTTCCTTGCTCAGTGTTTGTAAGTTAGCACCCAGCCCAAGCCTTGTTTTATTCTGATATTTCTCTTGTTGGATTTTCCAGAGGTTCTCTGGTTTAGTTCTTGTGTATTATTTGAGTAGTCTTTTGAGGTTTGTTTTTCCCTGCTGTTTTTTACCACTTTGTGGAGTTTCTTTTGTATTTTGGAGGATTTCCATTTTGTGCCTTTTGGCTTTATTTTTGGACATTGTGGATTTAGTTTCTTTGCCTGAAGATTTTGTTCTTTAATTAAACCACCATCTCTAGTACTGCTGTGTCTGCCTCATCTTCTGGGTTCTGACGATTATTAGTGACTGTTTCTCGCACCGGGTCCTGACATACAGGAGACTTTAGAAGCAGCCTAATCAGATGAAAACATTGTGATGTGTTTAAATCTGATTAGGCTGCTTCTTATTCTGGTGCCATGATGATCGATGCTTGACTGCCATTTGACAAATAAAAATAATTGCTCCTTTTATCCATAATAATCTCATCAACAAACTCTCCCTCAATGTGAGCAAAGACAAAGGAGCTGATCTTGGACTACAGGAAAAGACGGGCCGAACAGACCCCCATTAACATCGACGGCGCTGTATTGGAGCGGGTCAAGAGTTTCAAGTTCCTTGGTGTCCACGTTACCAACAAACTATCATGGTCCAAACACACCAAGACAGTCGTTAAGAGGGCACGACAAAACCTTTTCCCCCTCAGGAGACTGAAAAGATATGGCATGGGCCGCTAGATCCTCAAAAGGTTCTACAGCTGCACCATCGACAGCATCCTGACTGATTGTATCACCGCCTGGTATGGCAACTGCTCGGCATCCGACCTTAAGGCGCGACAGAGGGTAGTGCGAACGGCCCAGTACATCACTGGGGCCAAGCTTCCTGCCATCCAGGACCTATATAATAGGCGGTGTCAGAGGAAAGCCCAAAAATTGTCAATGACTCCAGTCACCCAAGTCATAGACTGTTTTCTCTGCTACCGCACGACCAAAAGGCTCCTCAACAGTTCTACCCCCAAGCCATTAGACTGCTGAATAATTCATAAAAATCGCCACCGGACAATTTACATTGACACCCCACCCCCCCTCTTGTACACTGCTGCTACTCGCTGTTTGTGTGTTACCTATGCATAGTCACTTCGCCCCCACCTACATGTAAAGAATACCTCAACTAGCCTGTACCCCTGCACACTGACTCGGTACCGGTGCCCCCTGTTATTGTTATTCTTAATCTTATTGTGTTACTTTTTATTATTACTTTTTATCTTAGTCTACTTGGTAAATATTTTCTTCATCTTGAACTGCACTGTTAGTTATGTGCTTGTAAGTAAGCATTTCACGGTAAGGTCTACACTTGTTGTATTCAGCATTTCACGGTAAGGTCTACACTTGTTGTATTCAGCATTTCACGGTAAGGTCTACACTTGTTGTATTCAGCATTTCACGGTAAAGTCTACACTTGTTGTATTCAGCATTTCACGGTAAAGTCTACACTTGTTGTATTTGGCGCATGTGGCAAATAAGATTTTATTTTATTTGATTTAATCATGTAGTAGGGTATACCTGCACTGTATCTGTGAGCTGTTAATACCAGAGTGAGTACATTCACTATAGTGTCAATACCAGAGTGGGTACATTCATTATAGTGACAATACCAGCGTGGGTATATTCGCTATAGTGCCAATACCAGAGTGGACATATTCACTATAGTGTCAATTCCAGAGTGGGCATATTCACTATAGGGCCAATACCAGAGTGGGTACATTCGCTATACCTACACAACATTTTAAGTGACAAAACCATCAGTACGCCTAGAGTTGAAAATGACAAGGAAACCCATTTAACTTGGGATTTTTTAATTGGTACATGGAAATTTAACCTCAAAAGGTATTTTTATGTGCACTACGTATTTACACACACTTTAATCTGCAACATGTCGATTTGATTAGAAGCGCCAGGGTTTCCCCTAGCTTAGCTGGTAATTGCCGGCAGCAAATTTGTTGTTGTTGTTGTAGCAAGCCGAATTGTCCAGGAGAGGCTGTCTATCATTGCCTACACATCGAATTCGCCATCAGCACTCTTCTCTCAGGCCTTGCGCACATTCTCTTGCTGAGGAGAGCGAGAGAGAGAGAGCGAGAGAGAGAGGAGCCTTCTCTGTTGATTGTGAAGATGGTCTTTTTCATTGAAGTGAAACAACAGTTAGAGGAGAAAGGGTATGCCTATAGTAAAAAGCCTACAAGGGGAATGTAAAATACAGTACCAGTCAAATGTTTGGACGCACCTACTAATTCCAGGGTTTTTCTTTGTTTTTACTTTTTTCTACATTGTAAAATAATAGTGGAGACATCAAAACTATGAAATGACACTGGAATCATGTTGTAACCAAAAAAGTGTTAAACAAATCAAAATATGTTTTATATTTGAGATTCTTCAAAGTAGCCACCCTTTGCCTTGATGACAGGTAACTATTTTATTTTATTTTATTCGACTATCCGGATAACCGAAAAAATGTCATGTTATTATTTGACTAGTGAAATTATTTAAAATGCCCATCCCCAGTTTACAGAGTACAGTTTGTTTGCTACAATTAGTTCATTTAGATACAGTTCGTTAGCTACACGTTCATTTAGCTAAAGTTTGTTAGCTTCAGTTTGTTCTTTTAGCTACAGTTAGCACATTTAGCTTCATTTAAAACATGCTAATGTTGTTGCTCCAGTGGGGAGCGAGGCCTAATGAAAATATTTGGCCAGATGAACAGTGTTATTGATCAGATAAAATGCCACTCTTATCAGGGCTAATTGATCAATCAGATTAAA
This sequence comes from Salvelinus alpinus, assembly GCF_045679555.1. Classification (NCBI taxonomy): domain Eukaryota; kingdom Metazoa; phylum Chordata; class Actinopteri; order Salmoniformes; family Salmonidae; genus Salvelinus; species Salvelinus alpinus. The sequence goes on along the minus strand of NC_092100.1, from coordinate 8,704,180 downwards.
GCTACATGAGGACACACACACACACAAGACACACACACACACACACACACACACACACACACACACACACACACACACACACACACACACACACACACACACACACACACACAGAGGCACACACACATAGGCACACACACATAGACGGTACACACACAGAGTGGGGGATAGGGAGGTACAGTAGGGAGCCCTGCTCCGGAGCCAGCGTGCCACTAAAGCCCTTTTTAATTGCTGTTGAAACCCTGAGGTCAGAGGGATGCGTTTGAGAGTCTTAAACCCGGCTGCCGGTGAGAAATGACCACATTAACACCCGACGGTGTGTTCTCTGGTGTTAGCCAATTGTATGTTCTTTCCTCCGGCTCTTAGAGGGCTGTTAATGAGGTGGGATTGTGGTACGCGTGACCTCTGAGACAGCAGCCTGCAGGTGTGTGTGTGTGTGTATGTGTGTGTGTATGTGTGTGTGTGTCTGTCTGTGTGTCTGTGTCTGTGTGTGTGTGTCTCTGTGTGTGTGTCTTTGTGTGTGTGTCTGTGTGTCTGTGTGTGTGTGTGTGTCTGTGTGTGTGAAACAGGAACTAGGGGGCTGCCTCTGCTGCTGAGTCACCAGCCTTAGATATTGGAGGACATCCCTAAGGGAGAGAGGAGGGATTGTGTGTGAGCGTGACAACAGCCGCCCCTGCCAGGATGTGTCACAGCACTCGGATCAAAACAGGAAACCACGGCACTCCCTTCGTGATTGACAAGCTGGCCGGCGAGAGGGGGGCCAAGGAGTCCCCGCGGAGCCCGGGTCCCTGGTTATGTCTGAGTGAAGGGGCCACCTGGGCTGCCGAGGGGGTTTCTATCGTGTGTGGCGCCCGACTGAGGAGACTGTGTTGGACCGTTGGACTTCTCGTCCCCTGAACAGGGGGAGGTATATCAGCTGTTCTGGTCTGATAGCTATCACTCAGAGGAAAGGGATAGAGTCAAATACACATATAGTAGTAAACAGGAGCCACTGTAGAGAAACGAGAAAAGTAATGTTGGCTCACTGCAGATATGAATGTTTTTTGTTTCTTCTTGATTTTATTTATGATATACAATACCAGTCAAGTTTGGACACACCTGCTCATTCCAGGGTTTTACTTTGTTTTTAATATGTTTTACATTGTAGAATAATAGCGAAGACATAACACATATGGAACCATGTAGTAACCAAAAAAGTGTTAAACAAATCAAAATATGTTTTATATTTTAGATTCTTCAAAGTAGCCACCCTTTGCCTTGATGACAGCTCTGCACACACATATATATATATATACACACACAACATGACCAAAATTATGTGGACACCTGGTTGTCGAACATCTCATTCCAAAAATCACCTGGACCCCCCTTTGATGCTGTAACAGCCTCCACTCTTCTGGTATGGCTTTCCATTAGATGTTGTAACATTGCTGCGGGGACTTGCTTCCATTCAGCCAAAAGAGCATTAGTGAGTTTTGGGCACTAATGTTGGGCAATTAGGCCTGGCTTGCAGTCGGAGTTCCAAGTCATCCCAAAGGTGTTCAATGTGGTTAAGGTCAGGGCTCTGTGCAGGCCAGTCAAGTTCTTCCACACCGATGTCGACAAACATTTCTGTATGGACCTCGCTTTGTGCACGGGGGCATTGTCATGCTGAAACAGGAAAGGGCCTTCCCCAAACTGTTTCCACAAAGTTGGAAGCACAGAATCATCTAGAATGTCATTGTATGCTTTAGTTTTAAGATTTCCCTTCACTTGAACTAAGAGGCCTAGCCCAAACCATAAAAAACAGCCCCAGATCATTATTTCTCCTCTACCATACTTTACAGTTGGCACTATGCATTGGGACAGGCAGCGTTCTCAATGCTATTTCACAGTAAACAAATTAACAACTGACTTTCAGCACGCTTATAGGGAAAGGTACTCAACATGTACAGCACTTACACAAATTACTGATTGACTGAAAAAAATTGATAATAAGAAGATTGTGGAACTTTTTTGTTCGACTTTATTGCAGCTTTTGACAGTATTGATCATAGTCTGCTGGTGTAATTGTTTTATGTCTTATGGCTTTACATCCCCTGCTATATTATGGATTCAGAGTTACCTGTCTAACAGAACCCAGAGGGTGTTCTGTAATGGAAGCCTCTCCAATATAATCCAGGTAGAGGCAGGCATTCCCCAGGGCAGCTGTCTAGGACCCTTACTTTTTTCAATCTTTACTAATGACCTGCCACTGGCACTGAGTAAAGCCTGTGGGTCTATGTTTGCTGATGACTCAACATTTATACACGTTAGCTACCCACAGCAAGTGAAATCACAACAACACTTAACAATGAGCTGCAGTCAGTTTGAGAATAGGTGGCAAGTAATAAGCTAGTCTGAAATATTTCAAAAACTAAAAGCATTGTATTTGGGACAGCATTCACTAAACCCCAAACCCCAACTAAATATTGTAATGAATAATGTGGAAATTGAGCAAGTTGAGGATATTAAACTGCTTGGTGTACTCCTAGATTGTAAACTGACATGGTCAAAACATATTGGTGCAACGGTAGCTGGGATGGGGAGAGGTCTGCTCGTTATAAAGCGATGCTCTGCTTTCTTGAAATTGCTATCAACAAAACAATTCCTACAGGCCTTGGTTTTGTCGCACCTGGACTACTGCCCAGTCATGTGGTCAAGTATCACAAAGATTACAAATTACAGCTGTCCCAAAACAGAGCAGCAGGGATGGCCCTTAAATGTACACAGAGAGATAACATCAATAACATGCATGTCAATCTTTCCTGGCTCAAAGTAAAGGAGAGATTGACTTCATCACCACTTGTCTTTGTAAGAAGTATTGACATGTTGAAAGCACCGAACTGTCTGTTTAAAAACTAGCACGCAGCTCAGACACCCATAGATACCCAACAAGACATGCCACCTGTGGTCTTTTCACAGTCCCCAAGTCCAGAACAACCTCAGGGAAATGCACAGTACTACATAGAGCCATGACTACATGGACATCTATTCCACATCAAGTAACTCAAGCAAGTAGTCAAATCAGATTTGCAAAACTGATAAAACTACACTGTAACGCCCGTCGGAAGAAGTGGACCAAGGTGCAGCGTGGTACGTGTTCATGGTTCTTTATTTCCTCAGAACACCAAACAAAACAACAAAAGAATAACGAACGTCACGTTCTGTAGGCTTCACAGAGCTAACAAAAAACAACATCCCACAAAACTAAGGTGGCAAAACAGGCTGCCTAAGTATGATTCCAAATCAGAGACAACGATAGACAGCTGTCCCTGATGGAGAACCATACCCGGCCAAAACATAGAAAAACAAAACATAGAATGCCCACCCCACATCACACCCTGACCTAACCAAATAGAGAAATAAAACGTCTCTCTAAGGTCAGGGCGTGACAGTACCCCCCCCCCCCCCCCCCTCAAAGGTGCGGACTCCCGGCCGCAAACCTGAACCTATAGGGGAGGGTCCGGGTGGGCATCTACCCTCGGTGGCGGCTCCGGCTCGGGACGTAGCCCCTGCTCCACCTCTGGCTCCCCCCACTTTGGTGGCGCCTCTGGTGCGGGGACCCTCCTCGCCGACCCCGGACTGGGGACCCTCGTTGCAGGCCACGGACTGGGGACCCTCGTTGCAGGCCCCGGACTGGGGACTGTCGCTGGAGGCTCCGGACTGGGGTCCGTCGCTGGAGGCTCCGGACTGGGAACCGTCGCTGGAGGCTCCGGACTGGGGACCGTCGCTGGAGGCTCCGGACTGGGGTCCGTCGCTGGAGGCTCTGGACTGGGGTCCGTCGCTGGAGGCTCCGGACTGGGAACCATCGCTGGATTCTTCGGACTGGAGGCCGTCTCTGGAGGCTCCGGACTGACCCGTGAAGCAGGCACAGGATGAACCGGGCTGTGGGGGAGCACTGGAGATCTGGTGCTTCTCCTTGGCACCACTCTTCCAGGCTGAATGCCCACTTTAGCCCGGCACCTCCAGAGCGCAGGCACAGGATACCCTGGGCCGAAACGGCGCACCGGAGACCAAGAGCGCTGAGCTGGCACAATCTGCCCTGGCTGGATGCCCACTCTAGCGTGGCACTTGTGGAGAGCTGGCTCTGAGCGCACCGGGCTGTGCACGCGCACTGGAGACACCGTGCGCTTTACCGCATAACACGGTGCCTGACCAGCACCACGCTCCTTACCGTGAGCACGGGGAGTTAGCTCCGGGCTGCCTCTCGTGCCTGCTCCGCTGTGCAAACTCATCGTACTGTCGCCTCTCTGCTTTCGCCACCTCTATCTCCTCCCTTGGATGCCGATACTCTCCAGCCTTTGCCCAGGGTCCCTTGCCTTCCAAGATCTCCTCCTATGTCCATTCCTCCAGAAAACGCTGCTCCTCCCGGCCACGCCGCTTGGTCCGTTTGTGGTGGGTAGTTCTGTCTTTGTTAGTGGCCTGTATAGCCCTAGTAAGCTTTACGTTCGTTTTTGGTGTTTCTTGTTTTGTTGGTGACATTCTTAATAAAGAAAAGTTTACGCTCACCACGCTGCACCTTGGTCCGGTCATTTCCCTGACGACGTTCGTGACACACACGTTATGGGACAATGGTGACTGTGAAAAGACACACACACACACACACACACACACACACACACACACACACACACACACACACACACACACACACACACACACACACACACACACACACACACACACACACACACACACACACACACACACACACACATGCACTCTACATACACATACATTATGATGTTGTAATATTTTTTGTATTGTGGTATTATACATGTTTTATTGTAAATATGTAGTGGTACAGTAGTAATAATGTGTTGTAGGTATTATGTACTGTTTCATTTCAAATGTGTTATGTCATTGCCTTAATCTTGTTAGACCCCAGGAAGAGCAGCAGCTTGTAACGGTAATCGTCGTCTGAAGAAGGGGAATCATCGGACCAAAGCGCAGCGTGGTAGGTGTTCATGCGTGTTTTATTAAAACTGAACACTATAACAAAAATAAACAAGAGAATAACCAAAACAGTCCTGTAAGGTGAAAACACTAAACAGAAATGAATTACTCACAAAAACCATGTGGGGAAAAAGCTACCTAAGAATGGTTCCCAATCAGAGACAACGATAGACAGCTGTCCCTGATTGAGAACCATACCCGGCCAAACAAAGAAATACAAAATATAGAAAAAAGAACATAGAATGCCCACCCAAATCACACCCTGACCAAACCAAAATAGAGACATAAAACGCTCTCTACGGTCAGGGCGTGACACAGCTAATGGGGATCCTTATTAGATAATAATAATAATAATAATCTCTCCTCACTAGTTACCGTCAAGGTTGTGAAGCAGTTTCAACAAAAACATAATTTGTGAAATATCACAATATAGCAAATACCAATTCACATTTCCATTCAGTCAATTCAGGAAGTATAAATCCAATTTGTGAATAAAAAGAAATGCTCAAGGAACACAATGGACAATGTTAATTTATGTATGGGGGGGTGGGGGGGCGACGTCTGACGGGATACCGTGGCAGTGTGGATCGTTATTGATACTAACACCTGCAGTTACCATTTTCAAACAGTCGTGAGATGCTTTTAAATAATCACAGATTAAAGACGGATTAAAGTAGCATGAGTAGAGTCATGAATTTAATTTCAACTCTGAAAACTCTGATCCTGGTGGTTCCACCTGAGTCGAGTTGTAGCCGTTACATGTGCTAATGTCTACTGACGGGTGGTAAGGCAGAAGTCTATGAGCAAAATATGTTTAAAATAGGTATTTTTGGTTGAAGAGATGTTGACATGCCTTTGATCTGTATGTGAGGAAAAGGCAACGGATGTGAATAAGACAGTCGTTTGTTTGAGTAAATCAGTTACTTGAACAAAAACAACGATGTCATTTCGAACAGAGCTAGGGACCGGAAGATACAGCCTGACAACAAGACGTCATGACAACTGACCACTCACCTCTGTTGTCTATTTTCAGTGTACAGTATATCCTCATATCAGACATAGTTTTGAACAATAATCTCGCGTTATCAATCAATCAGGAAGTGCATGGCACACATACACAATCCATGTCTCAATTGTCTCAAGGCTTACACATCCTTCTTCAATCCTTCTTCAATCTGTTTCCTCCCCTTCATCTACACTGATAGAAGTGGATTTAAGAAGTGACATCAATAAGGGATCATAGCTTTCACCTGGATTCACCTGGTCAGTCAATGTCAGGGAAAGAACAGGTGTATATGAAACACACACACACACACACCCACACACACACACACACACACACACACACACACACACACACACACACACACACACACACACACACACACACACACACACACACACACACACACACACACACACACACACACACACACACACGCACACACATACAAATATACATTTCCATAAAGTTTGCTGCCTCAGTGTCTTTAGATATTTTTGTCAGATGTTACTATGGAATACTGAAGTATAATTACAAGCATTTCATAAGTGTCAAAGGCTTTTATTGACAATAACATGAAGTTGATCCAAAGAGTCAATATTTGCAGTGTTGACCCTTCTTTTTCAAGACCTCTGCAATCCGCCCCTAGCATGCTGTCAATTAACTTCTGGGCCACATCCTGACTGATGGCAGCCCATTCTTGCATAATCAATGCTTGGACTTTGTCAGAATTTGTGGGTTTTTGTTTGTCCACCCGCCTCTTGAGGACTGACCACAAGTTCTCAATGGGATTAAGGTCTGGGGAGTTTCCTGGCCATGGACCCAAATATCAATGTTTTGTTCCCTGAGCCACTTAGTTATCACTTTTGCCTTATGGCAAGGTGCTCCATCATGCTTGAAAAGACATTGTTCATCACCAAACTGTTCCTGGATGGTTGGGAGAAGTTTCTCTCGGAGGATGTGTTGGTACCATTCTTTATTCATGGCTGTGTTCTTAGGCAAAATTGTGAGTGAGCCCACTCCCTTAGTTGAGAAGCAACCCCACACATGAATGGTCTCAGGATGCTTTACTGTTGGCATGACACAGGACTGATGGTAGCGCTCACCTTGTCTTCTCCGGACAAGCTTTTTTCCGGATGCCCCAAACAATCGGAAAGGGGATTCATCAGAGAAAAGGACTTTACCCCAGTCCTCAGCAGTCCAATCCCTGTACCTTTTGCAGAATATCAGTCTGTCCCTGATGTTTTTCCTGGTGGCTTCTTTGCTGCCCTTCTTGACACCAGACCATCCTCCAAAAGTCTTCGCCTCACTGTGCGTGCATATGGACTCACACCTGCCTGCTGCCATTCCTGAGCAAGCTCTGTACTGGTGGTGCCCCGATCCCGCAGCTGAATCAACTTTAGGAGACAGTCCTGGTGCTTGCTGGACTTTCTTGGGCGCCCCGAGGCCTTCTTCACAACAATTGAACCGCTCTCCTCGAAGTTCTTGATGATCCGATAAATGGTTGATTTAGGTGCAATTTTACTGGCAGCAATATCTTTGCCTGTGAAGCCCTTTTTGTGCAAAGCAATGATGACGGCACGTGTTTCCTTGCAGGTAACCATGGTTGACAGAGGAATAAAAATGATTCCAAGCACCACCCTCCTTTTGAAGTTTCCAGTCTGTTATTCAAACTCAATCAGCCTGACAGAGTGATCTCCAGCCTTGTCCTCGTCAACACTCAAACCTGTGTTAACGAAAGAATCACTGACATGATGTCAGCTGGTCCTTTTGTGGCAGGGCCGAAATTCAGTGGAAATGTTTTTTTGGGGATTCAGTTCATTTGCATGGCAAGGAGGGACTTTGCAATTAATTGCAATTCATCTGATCACTCTTCATAACATTCTGGAGTATATGCAAATTGCCATCATACAAACTGAGGCAGCAGACTTTGTGAAAATTAATATTTGTGTCATTCTCAAAACCTTTGGCCGCGACTGTACACACACACACACACACACACACACACACACACACACACACACACACACACACACACACACACACACACACACACACACACACACACACACACACACACACACACACACACACACACACACACACACACACACACACATCTACACACACAAATACATACATATACACACACATACACACACATACATATACACACACATACAGATATACACAAACACGCACACACACATCTACACACACACACATACACACATATACACACATATACACACACATATACACACATATACACATACAAACAAACAGATGCCACATCTCTCCCTTCCTAGCGTTGATCTATACACTGTAGCCATCCTTCAAACACCCAGATGTAAAAAAAAAATATGACTTCCTTCCTTCCCAAGGGCATCTTCCTGTTTATGTGTGAATGTCGCTCAGGAGAGAGACGGAGTCCCGTCTGACATGACCCTAGCCTAAAGGTCAACACAACACTGTGTGTGTGTTGTCATGTGTCATGTGACCACGACATGCACATACAGACGCCCTCTCTAACAAAAAAACCCCCCAAAACATCCAAGGAAACTCATAACGTTTGTGTTCACCAGACTGTACTAGACCAGACTATACCAGACTATACCAGACTATACCAGACTAGACCAGACCAGACTATACCAGACTATACCAGACTAGACCAGACTATACCAGACTATACCAGACTAGACTATACCATACTGTACCAGACCAGACTATACCAGACTGTACCAGCCCAGACTATACCAGACTAGACCAGACTATACCAGACTAGACCAGACCAGACTATACCATACTGTACCAGACCAGACTATACCAGACTGTACCAGCCCAGACTATACCAGACTAGACCAGACTATACCAGACTAGACCAGACCAGACTATACCATACTGTACCAGACCAGACTATACCAGACTGTACCAGCCCAGACTATACCAGACTAGACTATACCAGACTAGACCAGACCAGACTATACCATACTGTACCAGACCAGACTATACCAGACTGTACCAGCCCAACCTATACCAGACTAGACCAGACTATACCAGACTAGACCAGACCAGACTATACCGGACTATACCAGACTAGACCGGACTGTACCAGACTAGACCATACTGTACCACACCAGATTATACAATACTGGTACAGACCAGACTATACCAGACCAGACTAGACCAGACTATACCAGACTAGACCATACTGTACAAGACCAGACTAGACCAGACTAGACTAGACCAGACTAGACCATACTGTACAAGACCAGACTAGACCATACTAGACCATACTAGACCATACTAGACCAGACTAGACCAGACCAGGCCAGACCAGAATAGACCAGAATATACCAGACTAGACCAGACTGTACAACACCAGACTAGACCAGACCAGACTAGACCGGACTATACCAGACTAGACTATACCAGACTAGACCAGACTATACCAGACTGTACCAGCCCAGACTATACCAGACTAGACCAGACTATACCAGACTAGACCAGACCAGACTATACCATACCATACTGTACCAGACCAGACTATACCAGACTGTACCAGCCCAACCTATACCAGACTAGACCAGACTATACCAGACTAGACCAGACCAGACTATACCATACTGTACCAGACCAGACTATACCGGACTATACCAGACTAGACCGGACTGTACCAGACTAGACCATACTGTACCACACCAGATTATACAATACTGGTACAGACCAGACTATACCAGACCAGACTAGACCAGACTATACCAGACTAGACCATACTGTACAAGACCAGACTAGACCAGACTAGACCAGACTAGACCAGACTAGACCAGACTAGACCAGACTAGACCAGACCAGACTAGACCATACTGTACAAGACCAGACTAGACCATACTAGACCATACTAGACCATACTAGACCAGACTAGACCAGACCAGGCCAGACCAGAATAGACCAGAATATACCAGACTAGACCAGACTGTACAACACCAGACTAGACCAGACCAGACTAGACCGGACTATACCAGACTAGACTATACCATACTGTACCAGACCAGACTAGACCAGACTAGACCAGACAGTACCAGACCATACTGTACCAGACTAGACCATACTGTACCAGACTAGACCAGACTAGACCAGACTAGACCAGACCAGACTAGACCACACTAGACCATACTCTACCAGACTATACCATACTGTACCAGACTAGACCAGACTAGACCATACTGTACCAGACTAGACCAGACTAGACCAGACTAGACCATACTGTACTAGACCACACTAGACCAGACTAGACCAGACTAGACCAGACCAGACCAGACTAGACCAGACTAGACCAGACCAGACTAGACCATACTGTACAAGACCAGACTAGACCATACTAGACCAGACTAGACCAGACTAGACCAGACTAGACCATACTAGACCAGACTAGACCAGACCAGGCCAGACCAGAATAGACCAGAATATACCAGACTAGACCAGACTGTACAAGACCAGACTAGACCAGACTAGACCAGACTAGACCATACTGTACAAGACCAGACTAGACCAGACTAGACCAGACCAGACCAGACTAGACCATACAGTACCAGACAAGACTAGACTAGACTAGACCAGACTAGACCAGACTAGACCAGACCAGACCAGACTAGACCATACAGTACCAGACCAGACTAGACCAGACTAGACCATACTGTACCATACTGTACCAGACCAGACTATACTGTACCAGACCAGACCAGACCAGACTAGACCAGACTAGACCATACTGTACCAGACCAGACCAGACCAGACTAGACCAGACCAGACTAGACCAGACCAGACTAGACCATACTGTACCAGACCAGACTAGACCATACAGTACCAGACCAGACTAGACCAGACTAGACCAGACTATACCAGAACAGACTAGACCAGACCAGACCAGACTAGACCAGACTATACCATACTGTACCAGACCAGACTAGACCAGACCAGACTAGACCGGACTATACCAGACTAGACTATACCATACTGTACCAGACCAGACTAGACCAGACTAGACCAGACAGTACCAGACCATACTGTACCAGACTAGACCATACTGTACCAGACTAGACCAGACTAGACCAGACAAGACCAGACCAGACTAGACCAGACTAGACCATACTCTACCAGACTAGACCATACTGTACCAGACTAGACCAGACTAGACCATACTGTACCAGACTAGACCAGACTAGACCAGACTAGACCATACTGTACTAGACCACACTAGACCAGACTAGACCAGACTAGACCAGACTATACCATACTGTACCAGACTAGACCAGACCAGACTAGACTATACTGTACCAGACCAGACTAGACCAGACTAGACCATACTGTACCAGACTAGACCATACTGTACCAGACTAGACCAGACTAGACCAGACTATACCAGACTAGACTATACCATACTGTACCAGACCAGACTAGACCATACTGTACCAGACTAGACCAGACTAGACCATACTGTACCAGACTAGACTATACCATACTGTACCAGACTAGACCAGACTAGACTATACCATACTGTACCAGACTAGAACAGACTAGACTATACCATACTGTACCAGACTAGACCAGACCAGACTAGACCATACTGTACCAGACCAGACTAGACCAGACTAGACTATACCATACTGTACCAGACTAGACCGGACTAGACTAGACTAGACCAGACTAGACCATACTGTACCAGACCAGACTAGACCAGACTAGACCAGACTAGACTAGACCAAACTAGACCAGACTAGACCAGACTGTACCAGACCAGACTAGACTAGGTGATTCTCAGCATAACACCAACATGTATCAATTGCGTGACCAATGTACTGCACTGCACTGCACTGTACTGTACTCTACTGTACTGTACTGTGCTCTACTGTACTGTACTGTACTGTACTGTGCTCTACTGTACTGTACTGTACTGTGCTCTACTGTACTGTACTGTACTGTACTGTGCTCTACTGTACTGTACTGTACTGTACTGTGCTCTACTGTACTGTACTGTACTGTGCTCTACTGTACTGTACTGTACTGTACTGTGCTCTACTGTACTGTACTGTACTGTACTGTGCTCTACTGTACAGTACTGTACTGTACTGTACTGTGCTCTACTGTACTGTACTCTACTCTACTGTTCTGTACTTTGCTCTAATCTACTGTACTCTACTGTAATGTACTGTACTTTGCTCTACTCTACTGTACTCTACTATTCTACTGTACTATACTGTACTGTACTGTGCTCTAGTCTACTGTATTCTACTGTACTCTACTCTACTGTACTCTACTCTACTGTGTTCTACTGTACTCTACTGTACTGTGTTCTACTCTACTGTATTCTACTGTACTCTACTGTACTGTGCTCTACTTTACTGTATTCTACTGTACTGTGTTCTACTCTACTGTATTCTACTGTACTCTACTGTACTGTGCTCTACTCTACTGTATTCTACTGTACTCTACTGTACTGTACTGTGCTCTAGTTTACTGTATTCTACTGTACTCTACTCTACTGTGTTCTACTGTACTCTACTGTACTGTGCTCTACTCTACTGTATTCTACTGTACTCTACTGTACTGTACTGTGCTCTAGTTTACTGTATTCTACTGTACTGTACTCTACTCTACTGTGTTCTACTGTACTCTACTGTACTGTGCTCTACTCTACTGTATTCTACTGTACTCTACTGTACTGTGCTCTACTCTACTGTATTATACTGTACTCTACTGTACTGTACTGTACTGTGTGTGTTATTCCTGCTGATTTCCCTAAAAGTGGCTGCTGTGAATGTTTTATTTAAAATCTGTGCCCCCCAGCACAACACTGTTGGGTTGGGGTGTAGGCGTTGTGTGTGTGTGTGTGTGTGTGTGTGTGTGTGTGTGTGTGTGAGTGTATAGGGGTTCTTCAGGGGCCAATAGGGGCCCTCAGTCTCAGGGTGGTAGTTCAGAAAGTAGCTCTCCACTCCCCACCTCATTGAAGATGCTCCCCACCTCATTGAAGACGCACCCATGCTATACGAGCTGATCTGTTATTCATGAGCTTATCTGTTATATATTTTACCCATTAAAAATGGACATTATTATCGGCCACTGTGTTACGGTTCTCTGGTTTGTCTCCGTGGTGTGGACGACTGGTATTGTAGAGCTTGATTAAGGATACATGTTTGTGGAAGCTCTTTATATTCTGAATGGTTGGTTTTCATTATTCCCTGCTGTTAACTATGTAATCCCCATGAACAACAGAGGATCATTCAGAGGTCTGTCTGGCTATCTCTTTTCTGTCTGTCTGGCTGCCTGCTTCTCTGTCTGTCTTTTTTTCTGTCTGTCTGGCTGCCTGCTTCTCTGTCTATCTTTCTGTCTGGTAAAGCCAATCTGCTACTCTGTTACTTTTCCTCCTCAATCATGACCTGGCTCTCTGGATTTGATCATATTTACCCAATCAGAAGAAAGGGAGACAGCGCTAAGAGCAGCAGCCTGCAGGTGTGTGTGAGTGTTTACGTTTGTGTGTCCATGCGGGCTTGCATCCGTGTGTGTGTGTGTGTGTGTGTGTGTGAGTGTATGAGTGAGTGTGGTGTGGGCACGCACGTGTCTATGTGTGTTTGTGCGGACCCAGAGAGGAAAGACAGCCCAGGTTTCTCTCTCCATCACTCTCTGTCCCCCTCTCTTTCTCTCCACCACCCTCTGTCTCTCTCTTCACCACACTCTCCCTCTCTCTCCATCTCTCCCTTCCTCTCTCTCGCTCCTGGGGGAGCCCCTCTGGCTCAGAGTCAGTCTCTTGCTGCAGGTGATATTGATCTGATCCACCTGCCAGAGCCCTGTGGTCCCGCCTCAGGCCTACTCCAGCCTCTACAGCGCTTCATAGCTTCAGCGCTAACATTCATACTTAACTTGGAAAAATGGCTGGAATGGAATGGTCTAATATTGTAGCCAGTCCCTCAGAGAAACTGGGATACTGGTCAATTGGAGGTGTTTTATGCCAACATGCTTTTGCCGTCAATCTTGTATCGATTCAGGATGGAAGCCACTATGGAAGGGTGGAAGCCACTATGGAAGGGTGGAAGCCACTATGGAAAGATTGAAGCCAATATGGAAGGGTGGAAGCCACTATGGAAGGATGGAAGCTACTTTGGAAGGATGGAAGCTACTATGGAAGGATGGAAGCTACTATGGAAGGATGGAAGCCACTATGGAAGGGTGGAAGCCACTATGGAAAGATTGAAGCCAATATGGAAGGATGGAAGCCACTATGGAAGGATGGAAGCCACTATGGAAGGATGGAAGCCACTATGGAAGGATGGAAGCCACTATGGAAGGATGGAAGCTACTATGGAAGGGTGGAAGCTACTATGGAAGGATGGAAGCCACTATGGAAGGATGGAAGCCACTATGGAAGGGTGGAAGCCACTATGGAAGGATGGAAGCTACTATGGAAGGATGGAAACCACTATGGAAGGATGGAAGCCACTATGGAAGGATGGAAGCTACTATGGAAGGATGGAAGCCACTATGGAAGGATGGAAGCCACTATGGAAGGATGGAAGCCACTATGGAAGGATGGAAGCTACTATGGAAGGATGGAAGCTACTATGGAAGGATGGAAGCCACTATGGAAGGATGGAAGCCACTATGGAAGGATGGAAGCTACTATGGAAGGATGGAAGCCACTATGGAAGGATGGAAGCCACTATGGAAGGATGGAAGCCACTATGGAAGGATGGAAGCTACTATGGAAGGATGGAAGCTACTATGGAAGGATGGAAGCCACTATGGGAGGATGGAAGCCACTATGGAAGGGTGGAAGCCACTATGGAAGGATGGAAGCTACTATGGAAGGATGGAAGCCACTATGGAAGGATGGAAGCTACTATGGAAGGATGGAAGCCACTATGGAAGGATGGAAGCTACTATGGAAGGATGGAAGCCACTATGGAAGGATGGAAGCCACTATGGAAGGGTAGAAGCCACTATGGAAGGATGGAAGCTACTATGGAAGGATGGAAGCTACTATGGAAGGATGGAAGCCACTATGGAAGGGTGGAAGCCACTATGGAAGGATGGAAGCTACTATGGAAGGATGGCTGGACTGTTGACAGACATGTTTTATTTCTCCCTATCCCAGTCTGCTGTCCCCACTTGCTTCAAGATGTCCACCATTGTTCCTGTACCCAAGAAAGCTAGGGTAACTGAACTAGATGACTAACGCCCCGTAGGACTCACTTCTGTCATCATGAAGTGCTTTGAGAGGCTAGTTAATATCACCTCCACCTTACCTGACACCCGAGACCCACTTCAATTTAGTTACCGCCCCAATAGATACACAGAGGATACAATCGCCATCACACTGCACACTGCCCTGTCCCATCTGGACAAGAGGAATACCAATGTAAGAATGCTGTTCATTGACTATAGCTCAGCATTCAACACCATAGTACCCTCCAAACTCATCATTAAGCTCGGGGTCCTGGGTCTGAACCCCGCCCTGTGCAACTGGGTCCTGGACTTCCTGACGGGCCGCACCCAGGTGGTAAAGGTAGGAAACAACACCTCCACTTTGCTGATCCTGAACACAGGGGCCCCACAAGGGTGCGTGCTCAGCCCCCTCCTGTACTCCCTGTTCACATATGACTGCGTGGCCACACACGCCTCCAACTCAATCATCAAGTTTGCAGACGACACAACAGTAGTAGGCCTGATTACCAACAATGAGGAGACAGCCTACAGGGAGGAGGAGAGGACCCTGGCGAAGTGGTGCAAGAAAATAACCTCAACGTCAACAAAACAAAGGGGCTGATCGGGGACATCAGGAAACAGCAGAGGGAGCACCCCCCTATCCACATCGATAGGACCTCAGTTGAGAAGGTGGAAAGCTTCAAGTTCCCCGACGTACACATCACTGACAATCTGAAATGGTCCACCCACACAGACAGTGTGGTGAAGAAGGCTCAACAGCGCCTCTTCAACCTCAGGAGACTGAAGAAATTTGGCTTGGCCTCTAAGACCCTCACAAACTTTTACAGATGCACAATTGAGAGCATCCTTTCGGGCTGTATTAGATACTAGGAACACAAGCATTTCCTTACACCTGCAATAACATCTGCTAAATATGTGTATGTGACCAATAACATTTGATTTGATGGAATCCACTATGGTAGGGTGGAATCCACTATGGTAGGGTGGAATCCACTATGGTAGGGTGGAATCCACTATGGTAGGATGGAATCCACTATGGTAGGGTGGAATCCACTATGGTAGGGTGGAATCCACTATGGTAGGATGGAATCCACTATGGTAGGATGGAATCCACTATGGTAGGGTGGAATCCACTATGGTAGGATGGAATCCACTATGGTAGGATGGAATCCACTATGGTAGGATAGAATCCACTATGGTAGGGTGGAATCCACTATGGTAGGGTGGAATCCACTATGGTAGGATGGCATCCACTAAGGTAGGATGGAAGCCACTACGGAAGGATAGAAGCCACTACGGAAGGATAGAAGCCACTACGGAAGGATAGAAGCCACTACGGAAGGATAGAAGCCACTACGGAAGGATAGAAGCCACTACGGAAGGATAGAAGCCACTACGGAAGTATAGAAGCCACTACGGAAGGATAGAAGCCACTACGGAAGGATAGAAGCCACTACGGAAGGATGGAATCCACTACGGAAGGATAGAAGCCACTACGGAAGGATGGAATCCACTACGGAAGGATGGAATCCACTACGGAAGGATGGAATCCACTACGGAAGGATGGAATCCACTACGGAAGGATGGAATCCACTACGGAAGGATGGAAGCCACTACGGAAGGATAGAAGCCACTACGGAAGGATAGAAGCCACTACGGAAGGATAGAAGCCACTACGGAAGGATAGAAGCCACTACGGAAGGATGGAATCCACTACGGAAGGACGGAATCCACTACGGAAGGACAGAAGCCACTACGGAAGGATGGAATCCACTACGGAAGGATGGAATCCACTACGGAAGGATAGAAGCCACTACGGAAGGATGGAATCCACTACGGAAGGATGGAATCCACTACGGAAGGATGGAATCCACTACGGAAGGATAGAAGCCACTACGGAAGGATAGAAGCCACTACGGAAGGATAGAAGCCACTACGGAAGGATGGAATCCACTACGGAAGGATGGAATCCACTACGGAAGGATAGAAGCCACTACGGAAGGATAGAAGCCACTACGGAAGGATAGAAGCCGCTACGGAAGGATGGAATCCGCTACGGAAGGATGGAATCCACTACGGAAGGATAGAAGCCACTACGGAAGGATAGAAGCCACTACGGAAGGATGGAATCCACTACGGAAGGATAGAAGCCACTACGGAAGGATAGAAGCCACTACGGAAGGATGGAATCCACTACGGAAGGATGGAATCCACTACGGAAGGATAGAAGCCACTACGGAAGGATGGAATCCACTACGGAAGGATAGAAGCCACTACGGAAGGATGGAATCCACTACGGAAGGATAGAAGCCACTACGGAAGGATGGAATCCACTACGGAAGGTTGGAATCCACTACGGAAGGATAGAAGCCACTACGGAAGGATAGAAGCCACTACGGAAGGATGGAATCCACTACGGAAGGATAGAAGCCACTACGGAAGGATGGAATCCTCTACGGAAGGATGGAAGCCACTACGGAAGGATAGAAGCCACTACGGAAGGATAGAAGCCACTACGGAAGGATAGAAGCCACTACGGAAGGATAGAAGCCACTACGGAAGGATGGAATCCACTACGGAAGGACGGAATCCACTACGGAAGGACAGAAGCCACTACGGAAGGATGGAATCCACTACGGAAGGATGGAATCCACTACGGAAGGATAGAAGCCACTACGGAAGGATGGAATCCACTACGGAAGGATGGAATCCACTACGGAAGGATGGAATCCACTACGGAAGGATAGAAGCCACTACGGAAGGATAGAAGCCACTACGGAAGGATAGAAGCCACTACGGAAGGATGGAATCCACTACGGAAGGATGGAATCCACTACGGAAGGATAGAAGCCACTACGGAAGGATAGAAGCCACTACGGAAGGATAGAAGCCACTACGGAAGGATAGAAGCCACTACGGAAGGATAGAAGCCACTACGGAAGGATAGAAGCCACTACGGAAGGATAGAAGCCACTACGGAAGGATGGAATCCACTACGGAAGGATGGAATCCACTACGGAAGGATAGAAGCCACTACGGAAGGATGGAATCCACTACGGAAGGATAGAAGCCACTACGGAAGGATGGAATCCACTACGGAAGGATAGAAGCCATTACGGAAGGATGGAATCCACTACGGAAGGTTGGAATCCACTACGGAAGGACAGAAGCCACTACGGAAGGATAGAAGCCACTACGGAAGGATGGAATCCACTACGGAAGGATAGAAGCCACTACGGAAGGATGGAATCCACTACGGAAGGATGGAATCCACTACGGAAGGATGGAATCCATTACGGAAGGGTAAAAACCACTACAGAAGGGTATCTGTGTTTCTATCAGTGTCGTGTTCTTCTCCCCTGTACTGCATTGTGTAGATTGTAGACATGCCTATTGCTTCTTAAAGTAGAAGACAGTATTACACACACACACACACACACACACACACACACACACACACACACACACACACACACACACACACACACACACACACACACACACACACACACACACACACACACACACACACACACACACACACACACACACACACACACACACACTCTTTTACACACAGCTTCAGTGGCATCGTTAGGAGTATCAGCTAATTCCTCCATAGGTCAATGACAGCTTGACAGGCGACGAGAAAACGTTCCCTGCCGACCCACTCAACCTCTCCCCTCCCCTTCTCTCCTCTCTTCCTCCTCTTCCTCTTCTTCCTCTCCCCTGCCTTCCTCTCTCTATTCTCCTATCCGCTTTTCTCCTATCCGCTCCATCGTGACCCTAACAGATGCAGAGCTCTATTCCCCAAGCTTCTTTATCCCTCCTCCCCTCCTCCCTTCTCCACTGGTTCTCTTTGATGGTTCCACAGACCCTGTGATGTGCTCTCTGTGTGTAAGCGTGTGGTTTTCTGGGGCCTCTGATAGTGAGTGGCTACCACTCCGGGGCCCGGGCTCTTACTGTGGCTCTCTCTAGGGGCCTGCCGGAACCCCGCTGCAGACAAAATAAATGATGTTTCCCATTAAAACGAGCTGATCTGCTGCTGCTAGGAACGGCTGTTTAGATTTGAGGGCCCGCCAAACATTGTTCTGTGTCGCGAGAGAGAGAGAGAGGGGGAGGGGGGGGGGGGGGTGTTAGGAGCAAGGGAATGAATGGAGACATACTGTAGTTGTATGTTGTGTTTTGGCAGTTTCTGACAGCTGTCAGTCTTGGTTGTTAAGGTGTTTCTGTCTTGGTTGTTAAGGTGTCTCTCTAGTTTGTTAAAGTTTCTTTGTGTTGGTTGTTAAGGTGTCTCTCTTGGTTGTTAAGGTGTCTCTGTCTTGGTTGTTAAGGTGTCTCTTTCTTGGTTGTTAAGGTGTCCCTGTCTTGGTTGTTAAGGTGTCTCTTTCTTGGTTGTTAAGGTGTCCCTGTCTTGGTTGTTAAGGTGTCTCTTTCTTGGTTGTTAAGGTGTCCCTGTCTTGGTTGTTAAGGTGTCTCTGTCTTGGTTGTTAAGGTGTCTCTGTCTTGGTTGTTAAGGTGTCTCTTTCTTGGTTGTTAAGGTGTCCCTGTCTTGGTTGTTAAGGTGTCTCTGTCTTGGTTGTTAAGGTGTCTGTCTTTGTTGTTAAGGTGTCTCTCTTGGTTGTTAAGGTGTCTCTGTCTTGGTTGTTAAGGTGTCTGTCTTTGTTGGTGCCACAGACGTGCACGCATGCAGGCACACACACACACACACACACACACACACACACACACACACACACACACACACACACACACACACACACACACACACACACACACACACACACACACACACACACACACACACACACACACACATACTAAATCCCCACCCATCTTCCCTCCAGATTGGGAGGTTGTAACAGCTTTTTGTTTGTCACACAAAGCGTCAAACGCGCTTCTCTCCTGACTCAAGGACAAACAGTATTTAGCTGCTGTGGTCATGGTGGCGGCTTGAAATCACCCACTTCAAAGTACCCAACCAGACAATACTCATTTCTGGACTTTCATTAATTTATTTCACCCTCATTTATACAAGTAAGTTCATTTTGTCCCATTATTCATACGTATCCACCTCGATAATAACCTTGTACCCCTGCACATCGACTCGGTGCTTGTTCTCTGTGTATATAGCCATGTTATCGTAACTCATTGCGGGGCTGCTGGGTGGCACAGTGGTCTAAGGCACTGCATCTCCATGCTAGAGGCATCACTACAGACCCTGGTTTGATTCCAGGCTGTATCACAACCGGCTGTGATTGGGAGTCCCAAAGGGCGGCGCACAATTGGCCCAGCGTCGTTAAGGTTTGGCCGGGGTAGGCCGTCATTGTAAATAAAATACAATTCTTAACTGACTTGCCTAGTTAAATAAAGGTTAAATAAATTGTGGATTTATTCTTTGTGTTCATGTTTTTTCTATTTCTTTCTCCCTGCATTGTTGAAGAGCCTGTGAGGAAGCATTTCACTGTTAGTCTACACCTGTTGTTTACCAAGCATGTGACAATTAACATTTCATTGGATTTAGAACATATTCTTATTTGCAATGCTAACCTGTCAAGAAGCACAGCACAGCAACCACTTTACATTTGGGCCTCCTCAATATCACTTCTCCCCAAAATGGTGGCTTAGTTGACTGCATGTACAGTGCCTTTGGAAAGTAGTCAGACCCGTTGACTTTTTCCACATTTTGTTACGTTACAGTCTTATTGGGGCGGCAGGGTAGCCTAGTGGTTAGAGCGTTGGACCAGTGGGCCAGTAACCAAAAGGTTGCTAGATCGAATCCCTGAGCTAACAAGATAAAAATCTGTCATTCTGCACCTGAACAAGGCAGTTAACCCACTGTTCCTAGGCCTTCATTGAAAATAAGAATTTGTTCTTAACTGACTTGCCTAGTTAAATAAAGATTAAATAAAATATTTAAAATGTATTAAATAAATACAAATCACAGCAGTCTACACAAAATACCCCATCATGACAAAGCGAAAACAGGTTTTTAGAAATGTTTGCAAATGTATTTAAAAAAAAACAGAAATACCCGATTTACATAAGTATTCAGACCATTTGCTATGCGACTCAAAATGGAGCTCCTGTTTCTGTTGATCATCCTTGAGATGTTCCCAAACTGAGCAATCGGGGAGAAGGTCCTTGGTCAGGGAGATGACCAAGAACCCAATGGTCTCTCTGACAGAGCTCTAGAGTTCCTCTTTGGAGATGGGAGATCCTTCCAGAATGACATCCATCTCTGCAGCACTCCATCAATCAGGCCTTTATGGTAGAGTTGCCAGACAGAAGCCACTCCTCAGTAAAAGGCACATGACAGACCACTTGGAGTTTGCCAAAAGGCAACTAAAGACTCTCAAACCATGAGAAACAAGATTCTCTGGTCTGTTGAAACAACGATTGAACTGTTTGGCCTGAATGCCAAGCATCATGTCTGGAGGAAACCTTGCACCATCCCTATGGTGAAGCATGGTGGTGGCAGCATCACATGATAAATAAACTTTGATTTGATTTGAAATCAATGCAAATGCTATCAAAAATCAAATCAAACACTTGATGAGAGTCCTGGCATTCAGAGTTAGAGCAGAATAGGATCACCAAAGATTTTTCTAGAACTAAACCAAAATAGACCACAGCTTGTCGTTTCCAATGGGAACAAATGAGTCTTAGTGGGCAGAACAAGCAAGGAGGTGGGCAGAGCCAAGCACGCACTAGCGATATCCTATTGGCTCATTCTAATATGCATCTGCATATTTCTGTTAGGGAACGCCTACTCTGTGAACTGTGCGTGTGCAATGGCTCAATTCGCCTTTGCACTCCTTCTAAACAGCGCAATTTAAAAAAAACATTTGCAAAGGGTGAAGTCTACAAAAGTTAGTCCGTTCTGTTCATAACAGATTCTAGTTTTTGGGAGCATAAAACTGTATTGAGATCAACGTCGGCCAAAATCCATCTCGTTCCATCTTCTCCCACTGCCCGCCGGTGGACTTCGTCTCACTACCATATTCAAATCAAATCGTATTGGTCACATACACATGGTTAGCAGATGTTAATTTAAGGCTAGGCAGCTTTTTTCTCCATTTCCGCCTGAATGACGTACATGAAGTAAACTGCCTGTTGCTCAGGCCCAGAAGCCAGGATATGCATATAATTGGTACCATTGGGAAAAAAACACTTTGAAGTTTGTAGAAATGCTTAAATAATGTAGGAGAATATAACACAATAGATATGGTAGGAGAAATTCCAAAGAATTTTTTTTGGGGGGAGAGAGACCATGCTTTTACAATGGAAAGTATAGGGGCATACTGAAATCTAGCTCCCAGGATACAATTCCTATGGCTTCCACAGTGTGTCAGCAGTCTATCTTCATGGTTTGAGGCTTGTAACTTCCAAAACTAATAAGAAATATCAGTTTTAGTACAGGCACACAGTCTTGGAAAATCGTGTTTGGGCTCGTCATGAAGACAAAATCAGTTTCCTATTGAACATACTTCTTCCCGTAAGAAATATTATAGTTTGATTACATTTTAGGGTATCTGTGGATTATTTAGAAACATATTTTGCCTTTTTGAAACAAAGTTTAGGGGTAGATTTTTGGATTCCTTTCTCTGCATGTTGAACAAGTGTATTACTCAAATCGATGGCGCCAACTAAACTGACTTTTTGGGATATAAAGAAGGATTTTATCTAACAAAACGACACTACATGTTATAGCTGGAACCCTTTGGATGACATCAGAGGAAGATTTTCAAAAAGTAAGTGAATATTTAATCGCTATTTGTGAATTTATGAAACCTGTGCCGGTGGAAAAATATTTTGTGGGGCGCCGTCCTCAAACAATCGCATGGCATGCTTTCGCTGTAATAGTTACTGTAAATCGAACAGTGCAGTTGGATATAAGACACTTGTATGTACCTAAATGTTTAATATCCATAATTTGTATGATTATTTATTTGAATTGCGCGCCCTCCAGTTTCACCGGAAGTTGTCCCGCTAGCGGGACGCCTAGCTTAATGCGAGTGTAGTGAAATGCTTGTGCTTCTGGTTCCGACAGCGTAGTAATATCTAACAATTCCCCAACAACTACTTAATACATACAAATCTAAAGGGGTGAATGAGAATACTGTATGTACATATTAGTATATGGATGAGCGATGGCCGAGCAGCATAGGCAAGTGATATGAGTAATGTAAGATATGTAAACATTATTGAAAGTGGCATTGTTTAGTGGCCAGTGATTGGGTCTCAATGTAGGCAGCAGCCTCTCTGAGTTAGTGACTGCTGTTTAGCAGTCTGATGGCCTTGAGATAGAAGCTGTTTTTCAGTCTCTCGGTCCCAGCTTTGATGCACCTGTACTGACCTCGCCTTCTGGATGGTAGCGGTGTGAACAGGCAGTGGCTCTTCTGGTGGTTGTTGTCCTTGATGATCTTTTTGGCCTTCCTGTGACATCGGGTGCTATTAAGTGTCATGGAGGGCAGGGAGTTTGCCCCGATGTTGCGTTGTGCAGACCGCACCACCCTCTGGAGAGCCTTGCGGTTGAGGGCGGTGCTGTTTCCGTACCAGGCTGTGATACAGCCTGACATGATGCTGTCGATTGTGCATCTGTAAAAGTTAGTCAGGGTTTTGGGTGACAAGACAAATTTCTTCAACCTCTTGAGGTTGTCTGTGTGGGTGGACCGTTTCAGTTTGTCTGTGATGTGTACGCCGAGGAACTTAAAACTTTCCACCTTCTCCACTGCTGTCCCTTCGATGTGGATAGGGGGGGTGCTCCCTCTGCTGTTTCCTGAAGTCCACAATCATCTCCTTTGTTTTGTTGACGTTAAGTGAGATGTTGTTTTCCTGACACCACATTTCGAGTGCACTCACCTCCTCCCTGTAGGCTGTCTCGTCGTTGTTGGTAATCAAGCCCACTACTGTAGTGTCGTCTGCAAACTTGATGATTGAGTTGGAGGCGTGCATGGCCACGCAGTCATGAGTTAACAGGGAGTACAGGAGGGGGCTGAGCACTCACCCTTGTAGTGCCCCAGTGTTGAGGGTCAGAAAAGTGGAGATGTTGTTTCCTACCTTCACCACCTGGGGGCGGCCCATCAGAAAGTCCAGGACCCAGTTGCACAGGGCGGGGTTGAGACCCAGGGCCTCCAGCTTGATGATGAGTTTGGAGAGTACTATGGTGTTGAATGCTGAGCTGTAGTCAATGAACAGCATTCTTACATAGGTATTCCTCTTGTCCAGATGGGACAGGGCAGTGTGCAGTGTGATGGCAATTGCGTCATCTGTAGACCTGTTGGGGTGGTATGCAAACTGAAGTCGGTCTAGGGTGGCCGGTAAGGTGGAGGTGATATGATTCTTGACTAGTCTCTCATATTTGGTAGTGAGTGGAAATGTCAATCGGATGCTTTGCATTTATACATCCAGTGAAATGTCTGTCTCATTGTTCTTTATGTGTGATCACCAGTTGCACAGGGAGAGCCAGCTCCTTATAGCCAGTTGATCCATGGAATGAGATAACTGTTCCTAACGCACATGTTGCACAAAATTGCTATGCTATGCAATTGCGTCAGAAAATTGCATTTTGATGGCCTCTATTAAAAAGAGGAGGATCCCATCAGCTTTCTATAGGCTACTATATTTAGTGGATTACGGATTACGTCTTTTTGACCCTGTTCTGACAGGTGCACAATAATGACCCATTCTAAAACAAAATTTCACATAATTAATATTTAGTACATGTAAAGACAGGATTAAATTGAGAATAGTCTCATGGGTGAGAATATTATGAATGAATGATGCCCAGCGTATACAGTCGTAAGAAGCAGCACATGCATTTCTTTTGCAATTTTTTCAAATCATAGTGGAATGCATTATATATCCTAGCCCATAGGGCATAGGGCCATAGGGCCTATAATTTTTGATAAGGTTTGTATCACAACCTAAAGTGGCCAAATAACTCTATGTATAGCCTATAGGCCCGGGACCCCTTGAATAGGGTTGAAGAGCCCATAGCCTACAGAGCCTAGTGAAACGTGTTTTTCAACCCAGTCATTACGGACAACGTTTTGACTGGCTACTACTTAAAAGAGGGTCCCAGCTTTCTCGTGCTGCTACCAGTATATTTATTGCCAAATTAATTAATTATTCAAATTAAGCACATTAATCCGCTTTAAAACCTGGCATATTACAAACGTAAACGCATGTGACCTCCATTCTCTATTCCAGTGCTACGGATGACATGTTATTTTTTATGGGTCATTCTAAATCAAAAATAATTCCACACATATATTAATTGTCTATATGTAAAGACCAGATTAAATTGAGAATAGTCTGTCGGGTAAGAATATTATCAAGTGCTTGTCAAATTGTGAATGAGAGACTGATGAAGTGTGTGCAGCCTGTGAAAAAAAACCGAGCCGAGCTCTTTCCGTCATGAGGCCTTAGAACGTATTATAAATCAAAGTATATAGCCTAAGGTTTGTATCACAACTAAAGTTGCATGAATAACTATAAATTAAGCATAATATATAGGAAGATCTGTTTCAAACCAAAACTTTATTAACACAGAATATCCACATGTGCACACTCCCTCGGAAATCGTTTGGGGAAAATATCCTTTCTAT
Organism: Salvelinus alpinus; assembly: GCF_045679555.1. Classification (NCBI taxonomy): domain Eukaryota; kingdom Metazoa; phylum Chordata; class Actinopteri; order Salmoniformes; family Salmonidae; genus Salvelinus; species Salvelinus alpinus. Next base: position 8,678,368 of record NC_092100.1, on the reverse strand, counting down.
TATATTCAGCTACTGTATGTTCAATTGAATTCTTCTTACTATAAAATAATATAAAAGAATTCCATGAGAATTATAAGCAAATCGGTGTGCACTGATCAGTGTGCACTGCGCCCAAGCCTGACACAGGAGTCGCTAGTGTGCGATGGGACAAAGACATCCCTGCCGGCCAAACCCTCCCTTAACCCGGACGACGCTGGGCCAATTGTGCGCCGCCCCATCGGTCTCTCGGTCGCGGCCGGCTGTGACAGAGTCTGGACTCAAACCAGGATCTCTAGTAGAACAGTTTAGCACTGCGATGCAGTGCCTTAGACCACTGTGCCACTCAGGAGGCCCCATGCTAAACGCGTTTATGTTAATTAACGGTCAATTACCGTGAGACTGGCAGTTATTTGCATGACCGTTACCGGCTGACAAAATTTCATTAACAACACAGCCCTAATCCACACCCCTCCTGTTTACTTGTGACTCAGGTTTGTGGATGGAGTCCAGACCACTCAATGCTTTAGTCCAGACCACTCAATGCTTTAGTCCAGACCACTCAATGTTTTCGGACCTGCCCGCAGATTTGTGGATGCAGTCAAGACCACTCGATGCTTTAGTTTTCCTTTTCACAGCACTTCATGATTACAGAAGTGAGTGCTACAGGGTAGCACTCACTTTCTATTATATTATATTCATTTTCTATTATACTCAGTCATTGTGGCATAAATCCTTAGAGTTCTTGGGAACAGGAATGATGGTGAGCATTCTAAAACATGGATTACAGGAACAAGGAGAGCTTGAAAATGATTGTGAATATACCTGCCAGCTGATCTTCGTATGCTCTTTTTTTTTCTTTTTCCCCCCCCAATTTTCGTGGTATCCAATCACTAGTAATTACTATCTTGTCTCATCGCTACAACCCCCGTACGGGCTCGGGAGAGACGAAGGTCGAAAGCCATGCGTCCTCCGAAGCACAACCCAACCAAGCCGCACTGCTTCTTAACACAGAGCGCCTCCAACCCGGAAGCCAGCCGCACCAATGTGTCGGAGGAAACACCGTGCACCCGCCCCCCTCGGTTAGCGCGCACTGCGCCCGGCCCGCCACAGGAGTCGCTGGAGCGCAATGAGACAAGGATATCCCTACCGGCCAAACCCTCCCTAACCCGGACGACGCTAGGCCAATTGTGCGTCGCCCCACGGACCTCCCGGTCGCGGCCGGCTGCGACAGAGCCTGGGCGCGAACCCAGAGACTCTGGTGGCGCAGCTAGCGCTGCGATGCGATGCAGTGCCCTAGACCACTGCGCCACCCGGGAGGCCCTCGTATGCTCTTTTTAACATGCCCTGGAATACCGTCCGGCCCCGTGGTCTTGTAAGTGTTAAACTAATTAAAGTTCGGTGGGGGCCCTCACGTACGGTATGGGTATTGTTATTGTCGAAGCGTGCATACGTTCGTCTGGTAGAGAGGCATTGTTGGGCAGATCACGGCTGGGTCTTTGTAATCTGTAATGTACTGCAGCCCCTGCCACATGCAACGAGCGTCGGAACCTGTGTAATATGATTCCACTTTATTTCTATATTGTCCTTTTGCTCATTTGATGACTCATAGCGGGACACCTTGTACTTGTTCCTGTCTTCAGCCGTAGCCTCATGGTTGTCTGCGCTGGTCACGTGTGTGGTTAACCTGCAGTATGGGGTATAAAATACAGTATGGGGATGAGGTAGTTGGATGGGCTATATACAGATGGGCTATGTACAGGTGCAATGATCTGTGAGCTGCTCTGACAGCTGGTGCTTGAAGTTAGTGAGGGAGATAAGAGTCTCCAGCTTCAGCGATTTTTGCAGTTCGTTCCAGTCATTGGCAGCAGAGAACTGGAAGGAAAGGTGGCCAAAGAGGAATTGGCTTTGGGGGTGACCAGTGAAATATACCTGCTGGAGTGTGTGCTGCGGGTGGGTGCTGCTATGGTGACCAGTGAACTGAGATAAGGTGGGGCTTTACCTAGCAAAGATTTGTAGATGACCTGGAGCCAGTGGGTTTGGCAGCGAGTATGAAGCGAGGGCCAGCCAACGAGAGCATACAGGTCGCAGTGGTGGTAGTATATGGGGATTTGGTGACAAAACGGATGGCACTGTGATAGACTGCATCCAATTTGTTGAGTAGAGTGTTGGAAGATATTTTGTAAATGACATCGCCGAAGTCAAGGATCAGTAGGATAGTCAGTTTTACGAGGGTATGTTTGGCAGCATGAGTGAAAGAGGCTTTGTTGCAAAATAGGAAGCTGATTCTAGATTTCATTTTGGATTGGAGATGCTTAATGTGGGTCTGGAAGGAGAGTTTACAGTCTAACCAGACACCTAGGTATTTGTAGTTGTCCACATATTCTAGGTCAGAACTGTCCAGAGTAGTGATGCTGGACGGGCGGGTGCTGTCAGCGATCGGTTGAAGAACATGCATTTCGTTTTACTTGCATTTAAGAGCAGTTGGAGGCCACGGAAGGAGAGTTGTATGGCATTGAAGCTTGTCTGGAGGTTAGTTAGCACAGTGTCCAAAGAAGGGCCAGAAGTACACAGAATGGTGTCGTCTGCGTAGAGGTGGACCAGAGAATCACCAGCAGCAAGAGCGGCATCATTGATGTATACAGAGAAGAGAGTCAGCCCGAGAATTGAACCCTGTGGCACCCCCATAGAGACTGCCAGAGGTCCGGCCCTCCGATTATATTTATTTATTTATTTTATTTTTATTTAACCTTTATTTAACCAGGTAGGCAAATTGAGAACACGTTCTCATTTACAATTGCGACCTGGCCAAGATAAAGCAAAGCAGTTCGACACATACAACAACACATAGTTACACATGGAGTAAAACAAACATATAGTCAATGATACAGTGAAAAAAAAAAAGTCTATATACAATGTGAGCAAGTGAGGTGAGATAAGGGAGGTGAAGGCAAACAAATATATGTATAAATAAATAAAAATATAAAAAGGCCATGGTGGCGAAGTAAATACAACACAGCAAGTAAAATAAAACTAAAAACACTGGAGTGGTTGGTTTGCAGTGGAAGAAAGCGCAAAGTAGAGTAGAGACAGAAATAATGGGGTGCAAAGGAGCAAAATAAATAAATAAATACAGTAGGTAAAGAAGTAGTTGTTTGGGCTAAATTATAGATGGGCTATGTACAGGTGCAGTAATCTATGAGCTGCTCTGACAGCTGGTGCTTAAAGCTAGTGAGGGAGATAAGTGTTTCCAGTTTCAGAGATTTTTGTAGTTCGTTCCAGTCATTGGCAGCAGAGAACTGGAAGGAGAGGCGGCCAAAGGAAGAATTGGTTTTGGGGGTGACCAGAGAGATAAACCTGCTGGAGTGCGTGCTACAGGTAGGTGTTGCTATGGTGACCAGCGAGCTGAGATAAGGGGGGACTTTACCTAGCAGGGTCTTGTAGATGACCTGGAACCAGTGGGTTTGGCGACGAGTATGAAGCGAGGGCCAGCCAACGAGAGTGTACAGGTCGCAGTGGTGGGTAGTATATGGGGCTTTGGTGACAAAACGGATGGCACTGTGATAGACTGCATCCAATTTATTGAGTAGGGTTTTGGAGGCTATTTTGTAAATGACATCACCGAAGTCGAGGATTGGTAGGATGGTCAGTTTTACAAGGGTATGTTTGGCAGCATGAGTGAAGGATGCTTTGTTGCGGAATAGGAAGCCAATTCTAGATTTAACTTTGGATTGGAGATGTTTGATGTGAGTCTGGAAGGAGAGTTTACAGTCTAACCAGACACCTAGGTATTTGTAGTTGTCCACATATTCTAGGTCAGAGCCGTCCAGAGTAGTGATGTTGGACAGGCGGGCAGGTGCAGGCAGCGATCGGTTGAAGAGCATGCATTTAGTTTTACTTGTATTTAAGAGCAATTGGAGGCCACGGAAGGAGAGTTGTATGGCATTGAAGCTCGCCTGGAGGGTTGTTAACACAGTGTCAAAAGAAGGGCCAGAAGTATACAGAATAGTGTCGTCTGCGTAGAGGTGGATCAGAGAATCACCAGCAGCAAGAGCGACATCATTGATTTGACACACTGAACTCTATCAGAGAAGTAGTTGGTGAACCAGGCGAGGCAGTCATTTGAGAAACCAAGGCTGTTGAGTCTGCCGATAAGAATGTGGTGATTGACAGAGTCGAAGCCTTGGCCAGGTTGATGAATACGGCTGCACAGTTATGTCTCTTAACGATGGCAGTTATGATATTGTTTAGGACCTTGAGCGTGGCTTAGGTGCACCCATGACCCGCTCGGAAGCCAGATTGCATAGCGGAGAAGGTACGGTGGGATTCGAATTGGCTTTCGAAGACCTTAGAAAGGCATGGTAGGATAGATATAGGTCTGTAGCAGTTTGGGTCTAGTGTCTCCCCCTTTGAAGAGGGGGATGACCGCGGCAGCTTTCCAATCTTTGGGGATCTCAGACGATACGAAAGAGAGGTTGCACAGGCTAGTAATAAGGGTTGCAACAATTTCGGCAGATATTTTTAGAAAGAGAGGGTCCAGATTGTCTAGCCCGGCTGATTTGTATGGGTCCAGATTTCGCAGCTCTTTCAGAACATCAGCTATCTGGATTTGTGTGAAGGAGAAATGGGGAGGCTTGGGCGAGTTGCTGTGGGGTGTGCAGGGCAGTTGACCGGGGTAGGGGTAGCCAGGTGGAAAGTATGGCCAGCCGTAGAAAAATGCTTATTATCGTGAATTTATCGGTGGTGACAGTGTTTCCTAGCCTCAGTGCAGTGGGCAGCTGGGAGGAGGTGCTCTTGTTCTCCATGGACTTTACAGTGTCCCAGAACTTTCTGGAGTTTGTGCTACAGGATGCAAATTTCTGTTAGAAAAAGTTAGCCTTAGCTTTCCTAACTGCTTGTGTATATTGGTTCCTAACGTTCCTGAAAGTTGCACATCACGGGGGCTATTTGATGCTAATGCTGTACGTCACAGGATGTTTTTGTGCTGGTCAAGGGCAGTCAGGTCTGGAGTGAACCAAGGGCTATATCTGTTCCTGGTTCAATTTTTTTTGAATGGGGCATGCTTATTTTAAAGAATAACCAGGCATCCTCTACTGACGGGATGAGGTCAATATCCAGGTATCCTGGTTGCTAGGCAATAAGGCGTTGTTCTGCTTTCTTGATAACCCAGTCAACCAGACAGGTCCTACCGGCCCTAATTTTATCGCACCTGTTCAACTGCCCAGTTTTATGTTCATGTGCTGCGAAGAAGGACATTGGCAAATTGTAGTTGGTCCAGAACAGAGGAGCACGTATTGCACTTAGATGTACGCAGAGGGCGAATGTCAATTGCATGCATGGCTCAGAGTTAAGGAGAGATTGCCTGCATCATTATCAGTATTTGTTGAAATGTTGACAGACTGGTCTCATATACATGCATTTGGAAAGTATTCAAACTTTTTCAGAATGTTGTTATGTTACAGCCTTATTCTAAAATGGATTAAATTGTCCCCCGTCAATCTACACATAATACCCCATAATAACAAAGCAAAAACTGGTTAAGATTTTTATTAAAAATACAAATGTATTAAAAATAAAAAACTTCAATATCACATTTACATTCAGTACCAGTCAAAAGTTTGCCTTTTGGCAAACTCCAAGCAGGCTGTCATCTGCCTTTTACTGAGGAGTGGCTTCTGTCTGGACACTACCATAAAGGTCTGATTGGTGGAGTGCTGCAGAGATGGTTGTCCTTCTGGAAGATTCTCCCATCTCCACAGAGGAACTCTAGAGCTCTGTCACAGCGACCATCGGGTTCTTGGTCACCTCCTTGACCAATGCCCTTCTCCCCGATTGTTCAGTTTTCCCGGGCGGCCAGCTCTAGAAAGAGTCTTGGTGGTTCCAAACTTCTTTTATTTAAGAATGATGGAGGCCACTATGTTCTATGGGACCTTCAATGCTGCAGACATTTTTTGGTACCCTTCCCCAGATCTGTGCCTCGACACAATCCTGTCTTGGAGCTCTCCCTACAATTCATTCGACCTCAAGGCTTTGTTTTTGCTCTGACATGCACTGTCAACTATGGGACCTTGTATAGACAGGTGTGTGCCTTTAAAAACATCTCAAGGATGATCAATGGAAACAGGATGCAACTGAGCTCAATTTTGAGTCTCATAGCATAGGTTCTGAATAGTTATGTAAAGTTGGAGTCGAAAGTTAATGTACACTTAGGTTGGAGTCATTAAAACTAGTTTTTCAACCACTGGACTAATTTCTTGTTAACAAACTATAGTTTTGGCAAGTCGGTTAGGAAATCTGTGCATGACACAAGTAATTTTTCCAACACTTGTTTACAGACATATTATTTCATTTACAATTCACTGTATCACAATTTACATACACTAAGTTGACTGTGCCTTTAAACAAATTCCAGAAAATGATGTCATGGCTTTAGAAGCTTCTGATAGGCTAATTGACATCATTTGAGTCAATTGGAGGTGTACCAGTGGATGTATTTCAATCCCTATCTTCAGACTCAGTGCCTTTTTGATTGACACCATGGGAAAACCAAAAGAAATCAGCCAAGACCTCAGGTCTCAAAATTGTAGACCTCCACAAGTCTGGTTCATCCTTACGAGCAATTTCCAAATGCCTGAAGGTACCACGTTCATCTGTACAAACAATAGTACGCAAGTATTAACACCATGGGACCACACAGCCATCATACCGCTCAGGAAGGAGACGCGTTCTGTCTCCTAGAGATTAATGTACTTTTGTGTGAAAAGTGCAAATCAATCCCAGACCAACAGCAAAGGACCTTGTGAAGAGGCTGGAGGAAACAGGTACAAAAGTATCTATATCCACAGTAAAAAGAGTCCTACATTGACATAACCTCAAAGGCCGCTCAGCAAGGAAGAAGCCACTGCTCCAAAACCGCCATATAAAAAAGCCAGACTACGGTTTTCAACTGCACATGGGGACAAATATCGTACTTTTTGGAGAAATGTCCTCTGGTCTGATGAAACAAAAGTAGAACTGTTCAGGCATAATGACCATCGTTATGTTTGGAGGAAAAAGGGGGAGGCTTGCAAGCCGAAGAACACCATTCCAACCGTGAAGTATGGGGGTGGCAGCATCATGTTGTGGGGGTGCTTTGCTGCAGGAGGGACTGATGCACTTCACAAAATAGATGGCATCATGAGGAGAGAAAATTATGTGGATATATTGAAGCAACATCTCAAGACATCAGTCAGGAAGTTATAGCTTGGTCGCAAATGGGTCTTCCAAATGGACAATGACCCCAAGCATACTTCCAAAGTTGTGGCAAAATGGCTTAAGGACTACAAAGTCAAGGTATTGGAGAGGCCATCACAAAGCTCTGACCTCAATCCTATAGAAAATTGGTCGGCAGAATTGAAAAAGTGTGTGCGAGCAAGGAGGCCTACAAATCTGACTCAGTTACACCAGCTCTGCTCTCTAATATTATTCTGACATTTCACATTATTCAAATAAAGTGTTGATCCTAACTGACCTAAGACAGGGAATTTTTACTAGGACTTAATTTCAGGAATTGTGAAAAACTGAGTTTAAATGTATTTGGCTAAGCTGTATGTAAATAAGGTGTTTTTGTAAATAAGTCTAAAAATCTGTTTTTGCTTTGTCATTATGGGTTATTTTGTATAGATTAATGAGGGGAAAAATACGATTTAATCCATTTTAGAATAAGGCTGTAATGTAACAAAATGTAGAAAAAGGGAAGGGGTCTGAATACTTTCCCAATGTACTGTATATTATGTTGTTTATGTTTCCTATTTGTTGTTGTTTTGTTTCCTGTTTGGATCCCAGGAAGAGGAGCCGCTGCCTTGGCAACAGCTAATTGGGGATCCTAATAAAATACTAAATATTCTCCTGCCTTCTGTTCTGTGTTATTTCTTTATTTCTGTGTTTTTTCCTCAGCCCTCCATCAGTGGGGCACAATTCAAGGCTGCAGGGAGCCACAGGAGACGGAGGCCTGCTCAGGCCAAAACTGCAGCACTGGGTTCCCTCAGAGTTCACTCCCCCCACTGTGTGTTGGTGGGTGGGTGGGTGTGTGTGTGGGTTGGTGTGAGTAGGCTGGCTGGGTGTGTTTCTAGCGTCAGTGGGTCAATCAGCGAGGGTTTCTTTCCTCAAACTGTCTAGAGACTTGGAACCTCCATTTAAAATACATTGTATCTTATTTTTTTGTGTCTGTCTGTGATCATTTGTGTGTACAGTGAATGTGTGTTTACCTTCTTTCTCTTGGTGTGTGTGTGTGTGTGTCTTAGTGTGCGTGCATCTATCTGTGCACTTGTACGTGTGTGTGTGTGTGTGTGTGTGTGTGTGTGTGTGTGTGTGTGTGTGTGTGTGTGTGTGTGTGTGCGCGTGTGTGTGTGTTTGCTTGTTGCTCGTCAGCATGTCTGTGTGTGTGTGTGTGTGTGTGTGTGTGTGCGCACATTCTCATTAGTGTGTGTGTGTGTGTGTTTCACTATCCCATAGCTACCCCCAGCTGGCAGATGTGACCTTGAGCGCCATTCATTCCTATGTTGATTTATCAAATATTCCGTCTCCATGGCCCACAGTCTATTCTCACCTGACAAAGGCACATTTCACCACTTAACATGTACCCTTATTTAAAAAGCCACGATGACGCAGTAATCTTCCATACACAATGTATCTATCAGTGTAATGATGAAACTGTTTAGGTTAATTCATCTTCTAAATATAATTTTAACTCTGGTATAGTGTTATGGTTTGATGTCTATATTTTATTCACCAAATCATAACACTTTCAAGATTGTCCTTATCAGACCTTGATTTAAATATAATTTGAATGAGAGTTGAATAAATGTATTGTGGACGATGTGTGTTGAGAAGTGTTGATTCAATTTCAAAAGGAGTCCAACGAAGTAAGTTCAGCCAAAGCATTGAGGATTTCACAGCTTTTCACTTTCTTACATATTCCAGCAGTACATATATATTTATATATATATATATATATTTTACCTTTATTTAACTAGGCAAGTCAGTTAAGAACAAATTCTTATTTTCAATGACAGCCTAGGAACAGTGGGTTAACTGCCTTGTTCAGGGGCAGAACGACAGATTTGTACCTTGTCAGCTCAGGGATTCGAACTTGCAACCTTCCGGTTACTAGTGCAACACTCTAACCACTAGGCTACATGTCTTTGTCCCTCCAGTTTCTACATGTCTTTGTGCCTCCAGTTCCTACATGTCTTTGTGCCTTCAGTTCCTACATGTCTTTGTCCCTCCAGTTTCTACATGTCTTTGTCCCTCCAGTTTCTACATGTCTTTGTCCCTCCAGTTTCTACATGTCTTTGTCCCTCCAGTTTCTACATGTCTTTGTCCCTCCAGTTTCTACATGTCTTTGTGCCTCCAGTTTCTACATGTCTTTGTCCCTCCAGTTTCTACATGTCTTTGTGCCTCCAGTTTCTACATGTCTTTGTGCCTCCAGTTTCTACATGTCTTTGTCCCTCCAGTTCCTACATGTCTTTGTCCCTCCAGTTTCTACATGTCTTTGTCCCTCCAGTTTCTACATGTCTTTGTCCCTCCAGTTTCTACATGTCTTTGTCCCTCCAGTTTCTACATGTCTTTGTGGCTCCAGTTTCTACATGTCTTTGTGCCTCCAGTTTCTACATGTCTTTGTGCCTCCAGTTTCTACATGTCTTTGTGCCTCCAGTTTCTACATGTCTTTGTGCCTCCAGTTTCTACATGTCTTTGTCCCTCCAGTTTCTACATGTCTTTGTCCCTCCAGTTCCTACATGTCTTTGTCCCTCCAGTTTCTACATGTCTTTGTCCCTCCAGTTTCTACATGTCTTTGTCCCTCCAGTTTCTACATGTCTTTGTGCCTCCAGTTGCTACATGTCTTTGTGCCTCCAGTTTCTACATGTCTTTGTCCCTCCAGTTTCTACATGTCTTTGTCCCTCCAGTTTCTACATGTCTTTGTCCCTCCAGTTTCTACATGTCTTTGTCCCTCCAGTTTCTACATGTCTTTGTCCCTCCAGTTTCTACATGTCTTTGTGCCTCCAGTTCCTACATGTCTTTGTCCCTCCAGTTTCTACATGTCTTTGTCCCTCCAGTTTCTACATGTCTTTGTCCCTCCAGTTTCTACATGTCTTTGTGCCTCCAGTTTCTACATGTCTTTGTCCCTCCAGTTTCTACATGTCTTTGTGTCTCCAGTTTCTACATGTCTTTGTGTCTCCAGTTTCTACATGTCTTTGTCCCTTCAGTTTCTACATGTCTTTGTCCCTCCAGTTTCTACATGTCTTTGTCCCTCCAGTTTCTACATGTCTTTGTCCCTCCAGTTTCTACATGTCTTTGTCCCTCCAGTTTCTACATGTCTTTGTCCCTCCAGTTTCTACATGTCTTTGTCCCTCCAGTTTCTACATGTCTTTGTCCCTCCAGTTTCTACATGTCTTTGTCCCTCCAGTTTCTACATGTCTTTTTGCCTCCAGTTTCTACATGTCTTTGTCCCTCCAGTTTCTACATGTCTTTGTCCCTCCAGTTTCTACATGTCTTTGTCCCTCCAGTTTCTACATGTCTTTGTGCCTCCAGTTTCTACATGTCTTTGTCCCTCCAGTTTCTACATGTCTTTGTGCCTCCAGTTTCTACATGTCTTTGTGTCTCCAGTTTCTACATGTCTTTGTCCCTCCAGTTTCTACATGTCTTTGTCCCTCCAGTTCCTACATGTCTTTGTCCCTCCAGTTTCTACATGTCTTTGTCCCTCCAGTTTCTACATGTCTTTGTCCCTCCAGTTTCTACATGTCTTTGTCCCTCCAGTTTCTACATGTCTTTGTGTCTCCAGTTTCTACATGTCTTTGTGTCTCCAGTTTCTACATGTCTTTGTGCCTCCAGTTTCTACATGTCTTTGTCCCTCCAGTTTCTACATGTCTTTGTCCCTCCAGTTTCTACATGTCTTTGTGTCTCCAGTTTCTACATGTCTTTGTGTCTCCAGTTCCTACATGTCTTTGTCCCTCCAGTTTCTACATGTCTTTGTCCCTTCAGTTTCTACATGTCTTTGCCCCTCCAATTCCTACATGTCTTTGTCCCTCCAGTTTCTACATGTCTTTGTGCCTCCAGTTTATAAATGTCTTTGTGCCTCCAGTCTCTACATGTGACGAGTATCATCTCTCTTACTGTGGAGTTAGCCAAACAAGTAGAAAACAAGTTTTCTGAAAGACTTGGGCGCTACCGTTTTAACGGCATACCGACATTCTTGAAATCAATGTTCTATCCGTCTCTTTCGTTAAATGGATTTCTGAAGTACTTGTCGGCATGGTCAGACATAACCTTGAGTTATTTTTTATGTGAGCTCTGTCGGATTTAAGTGGTGGTATGACATGAACAGGACTGAATGCATGTTCTTCATTTCTCGACTTTGAAAAATATCCCGGGCAATTAATGGAATGCTCCAAGCGAGGTTCAGGCCCTCAACAAAAAAAAATCTATTAAATTTCCTATTCCTTTTTTTTTTTCTTCGTGTGTCTAATAATGAGAATATTGAGAAACACACAGCTTAATGCTGAAGGGTTCCTACCTCATGTGTATTTATGTATTGTGCATGCATCTAAATTAATAGGCCATCTAAATGAAAAAGCCGCCGTATTTTGCATGTTAAGGTTAGGGTTTTGCATAACAATCAGACCAATCCTTTTCAAAACGTTGGCCTATTCATTTGAGTCATACATTTTTAAAGTTTGTCTAAAGGGTTGCGAACAATGCGTGGCTGTCAGTGTTTCTTGTAAACTTGGCTAATTGATCCTCCGATGAGTGGCTTCTTACTCTCATAAACTGACCTTCTAAAGCTTTTAAACATCAACGCCTACACAGATATAGTGTATCTGGTGTTTTCTCTGGAACGGTATATGAAACTGGCTTGAATAAAACACTTCTGACATGATTGTTCACCAGTCACCTAAAGGGGCAAGCTGCAGTTGCTATATCAATAATCAGACTTATAAATTAATGATATGTACCCATTGATTCTTGAAGAATATAACTTATAAATGTTTTATTTATTTATCTAGGCAAGTCAGTTAAGAACAAATTCTTATTTACAATGACGGCCTACACCGACCAAACCCTGACGACGCTGGGCCAAATGTGCGCTGCCCTATGGGACTTCCAATCACGGCCGGTTGTGATACAACCTGGATTGGAACCAGGGTCTGTAGTGACGCCTCTAGCACTGAGATGCAGTGCTTTAGACCGCTGTGATACAACCTGGAAGGGAACCAGGGTCTGTAGTGACGCCTCTAGCACTGAGATGCAGTGAGATCCTGCGCCACTCAGGAGCCCCATTAATGTCTCATGAGCTTAGTTATCTTCCCAATCAGAAACCAAAATATACGCTTGTTTGACTCCAATGTTTATAAACAAAGTAAATGTAAACATACACTTTATAGCCTCAAAACATGGTTAAAACTATAATGTTGATATATCATGGATGGTCAGTCCTTGCATCCATAGCTTTGTCTAGGAATTTGATAGTGATGACATTTCTCCAGTCCCAAACCTCAGCTTTTAACTGAAACAGTGGTGGAGTTTCGCTTTGTTATTGTTTCAACTGCGGATCTCCCCTTTAAAGGAACAGTATTAAAAAGCTGTTTAACATCGCTGCCTTCCACTTGTTTGTTATTGTTTTTGGAGGACAGAGGGGGAGGGTCTTTACGAGTGCCAAATCAAAGACAAAGAGGTTCAGGTGAGCTGATTGACGTAAATCCAATGTGTTTGCTTTGAAACATGATTTTTGTATTTAACTTGTAATACTACGACAGAGGAAGACAATCAATAGGAGTGCACCTTTAAGTCACATTTCTCACAAAGACATCCAATGGAACTTTAATGGAACTATAAGTCACTAAAAGTAACGTAAATCGAATCGAATCTAAAAGTAATGTATTCTTCTAAGACGTGAATTCTCTTCAGTCAAGAGTCCCACTAACACATACACTAAACTGAATATGCGCAAACTAGACTAGACCATGCCACTGGGCTTTTTTCATGGCAGGGCAGAAGGCAATATACCACAGAGTGGCATAACTTGGCAAGAACGGTGCTCTCCTGTAAATGTTGTGCTCCGTAGAACCAGATGCCTGCTCCTGGGTTTTAACTCTTCTCTGTCTATTTCGGATGGCTCTCTTCTGTTGACTGGCATTTTCTCCCAGTCTTGGAGGAAGTCCAAGGGCTCTATTCAGTCTATCACACTGAGACGGGTCAGTCTACATACACACTGAGACGGGTCAGTCTACATACACACTGAGACGGGTCAGTCTATCACACTGAGACGGGTCAGTCTACATACACACTGAGACGGGTCAGTCTATCACACTGAGACGGGTCAGTCTACATACACACTGAGACGGGTCAGTCTATCACACTGAGACGGGTCAGTCTACATACACACTGAGACGGGTCAGTCTATCACACTGAGACGGGTCAGTATACATACACACTGAGACGGGTCAGTCTACATACACACTGAGACGGGTCAGTCTACATACACACTGAGACGGGTCAGTCTACATACACACTGAGACGGGTCAGTCTATCACACTGAGACGGGTCAGTCTACATACACACTGAGACGGGTCAGTCTATCACACTGAGACGGGTCAGTCTACATACACACTGAGACGGGTCAGTCTATCACACTGAGACGGGTCAGTCTACATACACACTGAGACGGGTCAGTCTACATACACACTGAGACAGGTCAGTCTACATACACACTGAGACGGGTCAGTCTATCACACTGAGACGGGTCAGTCTACATACACACTGAGACGGGTCAGTCTATCACACTGAGACGGGTCAGTCTACATACACACTGAGACGGGTCAGTCTACATACACACTGAGACAGGTCAGTCTACATACACACTGAGACGGGTCAGTCTATATAGACACTGAGACGGGTCAGTCTATCACACTGAGACGGGTCAGTCTACATACACACTGAGACGGGTCAGTCTACATACACACTGAGACAGGTCAGTCTACATACACACTGAGACGGGTCAGTCTATATAGACACTGAGACGGGTCAGTCTATATAGACACTGAGACGGGTCAGTCTATATAGACACTGGGACGGGTCAGTCTATATAGACACTGAGACGGGTCAGTCTATATATATGAGTCTATATAGACTGAAGCGTTATATCGAGAAAAAGGCATTTCCTTTATTGAGCCGACATCATCTGCAGAGTTTACGCGGGAAACATCGATTTTTCAATCAAGCTTTAGCACTGAATTTTCTGCAATGTTGGATTGAATAGATTCCCCAAGTCCTTTTCATTCTCTTCCGGTTGGCTTAGTGTTGTGGAGGTGTCAGGAAACTACCATTATGAGAACAACATGCATGATATGGTGCCATATGTTTAAGTGGTTGAGATACAAGTGAGATTCAACTCCGGGGTGTATCGACGTTGAGGGGGGGGGGGGGGGCATTTAGAAACTGACAGTGGTGTGTGTGTGTGTGTGTGTGTGTGTGTGTGTGTGTGTGTGTGTGTGTGTGTGTGTGTGTGTGTGTGTGTGTGTGTGTGTGTGTGTGTGTGTGTGTGTGTGCGTGTGCTAGAAAGAGGGAAACTGTGTTACTTTTTTTGTTGCTTCCAATCTATTAATTTGTTCATGTCTTTCCTGTTGTCTCAGACTTGGAGCTTCTGTTGTACTACTGCTACCTTCAGAGATGCAAGTAGCATACGTTAGTGAGTGTTTTTTAACTTGTTAGTGTCTGTGTTTAAATGTATATACATTATTTATTTTCAGAAAATTCACAGCGAGTAAAAAAAACAGGCTTAATGCATGTACAGACAGGATAGACCAAGCACTGCAAGCAAAGCTGGGTATAGGCCCAGTTAGTTTACATAGTAAGGAGAGTTCTATAGCTAGCAGACAGGTAGTCTGTGACCAACATATGCAATTTCATCGTAGTAAAGATCATAAAATGCACTATAATTGACTGATATTACTTTAACTACAACCAAAGCTACTAATAGATATACACTAAATTACCAAAAGTCTGTGGACACCTGCTCGTCGAACATTTCATTCCAAAATCATGGGCATTAATATGGAGTTGGTTCCTCCTTTGCTGCTAAAACAGCCTCCATTCTTCTGGGAAGGCTTTCCACTAGATGTCGGAACATTGCTGTGGGGACTTGCTTCCATTCAGTCATAAGAGCATTAGTAAGGTCTGGAACTGATGTTGGGCGATTAGGCCTGGCTTGCAGTTGGCGTTCCAGTTCATCCCAAAGGTGTTTGATGAGGTTGAGGTCAGGGCTCTGTGCAAACCAGTCAAGTTCTTCCACACCGATCTCGACAAAACATTTCTGTATGAATCTCGCTTTGTGTACGGGAGAATTGTCATGCTTAAACAGGAAAGGGCCTTCCCCAAACTCTAACCACAAAGTTGGATGCACAGAATCGTCTAGAATGTCATTGTATGCTGTAGCGTTTAGATTTCCCTTCAGTGGAACTAAAGGGCCTAGCCCAAACCATGAAAAACAGCCCCAGACCATTATTCCTCCTCCACCAAACTTTACTGTTGGCACTATGCAATCGAGCAGGTAGCTTTCTCCTAGTATCCACCAAACCCAGATTCGTCTGTCGGACTGCCAGATGATGAAGCGTGATTCATCACTCCAGACAAAGCGTTTCCATTGCTCCAGAGTCCGATGGCAGCGAGCGTTTACACCACTCCAGCCGAGGTTTGGCATTGCGAATGGTGATCTTAGGCTTGTGTGCGGCTGCTCGGCCATGGAAACCCATTTCATGAAGCTCCCGACTAACAGTTATTGTGCTGATGTTGCTTCCAGAGGCAGTTTGGAACTAGGTAGTGAGTGTTACAACCCAGGACAGATGATTTTTACACGCTACGCACTTCAGCACTCCTGTTCTGTGAGCTAGTGTGGCCTACCACTTTGCGGCTGAGCCGTTGTTGCTCCTAGACGTTTTCACTTCACAATAACAGCACGTACAGTTGACCGGGGCAGCTCTTGCAGGGAAGATATTTGACTAACTGACTTGTTGGAAAGGCGGCATCCTATGACCGTGCCACGTATAAAGTCACTGAGCTCTTAATGTTTTATCTATGGAGATTGCATGGCAGTGCTCGATGTTATACACCTGTCAGCAACGGGTGTGGCTGAAATAGCCGAATCCACAAAGTTGAAGGGGTGTCCACATACTTTTGTATAATGTGTCTTTATTTCATTGGGCCGGATAGTGAGACATGGCATCGTCAGTCAGATTGCACTGCAATGTATAACCATGTGTACTAATAGAACATCAGTCCTTTTTAATAATGACAATAGTAGAAATAAGTTAAGGCATGAATTCATCTTTGTGTCCACAAAGATGTGTCCATTTGTTTGGAAGGGTTATTTTATGTTTTAAAAAAACATGTTTTAACCACATACACGTGCACACAGACACACACCAGTCTTTCACTGTGCCTTTTGCCTCTTCTTGACACGAGTGCCCTCCCAAAGTCATGAAGGCCTTACCAGGTGCATGTAGCCTTAACGTACCCATGATGGACATCAAGATCACGGCTTGTTGCTCTGTCCCCAAAACCCTAACCCTCCAGAAAACCTATGGCTTTGTACGGTGCATTCAGAAAGTATTCAGACCCCTTCCCATTTTTCCACATTTCGTTACGTTACAGACTTATTATAAAACGGATTAAATTGTTTGTTTTCCCTCATCAATCTACACACAGCACCCCATAATGACAAAGCAAAAACAGGTTTAGACATTTTATTACAAATACAAAACTGAAATATCACATTGATGTAAGTATTCAGACCCTTTACTCAGTACTTTGTTGAAGCACCTTTGGCAGCGATTACAGCCTCAAGTCTTCTTGGGTATGACGCTACAAGCTTGGCACACCTGTATTTGAGGAGTTTCTCCCATTCTTTTCTCCAGATCCTCTCAAGCTCTGTCAGGTTGGGTGGGGAGAGTCACTGCACAGCTATTTTCAAGTCTCTCCAGAGATGTTCGATCTGGTTCAAGTCTGGGCTCTGGCTGGGTCAGCATGATGTTGCCACCACCATGCTTCACCGTAGGGATGGTGCCAGGTTTCCTCCAGACATGACGCTTGGCATTCAGGCCAAAGAGTTCAATCTTGGTTTCATCAGACTAGAGATTCTTGTTTCTCATGTTCTGAGAGACTTTAGGTGCCTTTTGGCAAACTCCAAGCGGGCTGTCATGTGCCTTTTACTGAGGAGTGGCTTCCGTCTGGCCACTACTATAAAGCCCTGATTGGTGGAGTGTCAGCTCTAGGAAGCGCCTTTCTGGTTCCAAACGTCTTCCATTTAAGAATGATGGAATCCACTGTGTTTTTGGGGACCTTTAATACTGCAGACATGTTTTGATACCCTTCCCCAGATCTGTGCCTCAACATAATCCTGTCTCGGAGCTCTACGGACAATTACTTCGATCTCATGGCTTGGTCTTTGCTCTGACATGCACTGTCAACTGTGGGACCTTATATAGACAGGTGTGTGTGCCTTTCCAAATCATGTCCAATCAATTGAATATACCAGGGGCGCAACTTTCACTGGGAACTGGGGGGATATGTCCCCACCACATTCTGAAATTATAAAACCCCATCCAGTTTTATAATTGGAATGTGATACAAAATGAGGCAATGGTGTGCTTTAGGACCATGCGGACACCTCCGAGCAGTCAAGTAGGCTGTTTGGAGTGTTTATCGGACTAGATAAAAACATTTTTTTACAGGTACTCCCCCCCCCACTTCTAAAACCAAAGTTGCACCCCTGTAATGCACCACAGGTGGACTCCAATCAAGTTGTAAAAACATCTCAAGGATGATAAATGGAAACAGGATGGGCCTGAGCTCAATTTCGAGTCTCATAGCAAAGGGTCTGAATACTTATGTAAATTAGGTATTTCTGTTTTTTTTATTTTTATGAATTAGCTAAATAAAATAAATATATAAATATATATTTTTTGCTTTGCCATTATGGGGTTTTGTGTGTAGATTCATGAGGACAACAATAAATGTATTCCATTTGAGAATAAGGCTGTAATGTAACAAAATGTGGAAAAGGGGAAGGGGTCTGAATACTTTTAGAATGCACTGTATATATAGACTGACCCATTTCAGTGTATATATAGACTGACCCGTCTCAGTGTCTATATAGACTGACCCGTCTCAGTGTCTATATAGACTGACCCGTCTCAGTGTCTATATATACTGACCCGTCTCAGTGTCTATATATACTGACCCGTCTCAGTGTCTATATAGACTGACCCGTCTCAGTGTATATATAGACTGACCCGTCTCAGTGTCTATATATACTGACCCGTCTCAGTGTCTATATAGACTGACCCGTCTCAGTGTCTATATAGACTGACCCGTCTCAGTGTCTATATATACTGACCCGTCTCAGTGTCTATATAGACTGACCCGTCTCAGTGTCTATATATACTGACCCGTCTCAGTGTCTATATAGACTGACCCGTCTCAGTGTCTATATAGACCGACCCGTCTCAGTGTCTATATAGACCGACCCGTCTCAGTGTCTATATAGACCGACCCGTCTCAGTGTCTATATAGACCGACCCGTCTCAGTGTCTATATAGACCGACCCGTCCCAGTGTCTATATAGACCGACCCGTCTCAGTGTCTATATAGACCGACCCGTCTCAGTGTCTATATAGACTGACCCGTCTCAGTGTCTATATATACTGACCCGTCTCAGTGTCTATATAGACTGACCCGTCTCAGTGTCTATATAGACCGACCCGTCTCAGTGTCTATATAGACCGACCCGTCTCAGTGTCTATATAGACCGACCCGTCTCAGTGTCTATATAGACCGACCCGTCTCAGTGTCTATATAGACCGACCCGTCCCAGTGTCTATATAGACCGACCCGTCTCAGTGTCTATATAGACCGACCCGTCTCAGTGTCTATATAGACCGACCCGTCTCAGTGTCTATATAGACCGACCCGTCTCAGTGTCTATATAGACCGACCCGTCTCAGTGTCTATATAGACCGACCCGTCTCAGTGTCTATATAGACCGACCCGTCTCAGTGTCTATATAGACCGACCCGTCTCAGTGTATATCATATAATTTGTTCGTTTTTGAATGATGAGCGTGTTACTAACTAGGTAACAAAACGGTATAAGAGAATTCAAGGCATAAATCAAAAGAATATGACTGCATTTTCTTTTACCAAGTAGTGTGTTGAAATTAAGATTTCAAATGATTGGTTTGAAAATATACATACTGTACTCTTCACTGTTACAAAATGTTTTTCATCGTACAAAATGCTGCATGTTTCCTTAAAATTACTGAGAATACAACTTAACACTTCCCCAGCAAATCAACCATGGTGCATTCTGATTGAAATAACATTACTGTGTTTAAAAAAAATAATGGATGAGAGAGTCACCTACAAGGCGTTGTTGGCATATAATTATTTATTGAAATATGAGGAAAAAGTCCATCAGCTTTGAAAGAACTCCCCAGACCAGGAAGTGACATGAGAGGGTGGCAGTATGACAGCGCGGTGGGGGGGGGGGTCATAGACAAGTAGAGGGTCAGCACGTTCAAGAGTGGTGCGTGTGTTTGAGGATATCCAAGGCAGCTGCAGAACTTTACCAGAACCCACAGAATGAGAATGGACTGATAGAGATGGTCAATCAATACACACAGTTAATTATGGAAGCAGATTCATGCCAAAACAAATATAAAAATAAAAAACATTGAAATAAATGTATATTTGAGCGTTGTTTTTCAATATCAGTGTTTCTGTTTTTCACCATAGTGCATCGTTAAAAAGACTTGATCAATTTTGACATCGATGACTTAAATGCAGACGATCATATACAATATATACTTGACAGGTTTGTGTGTATCACAAGTGATTGGGGACCTTACGAAGTCACTGTTTGGTAAAAGTGTGTAAGACAACAGCAATATAATTCTACAAACTGACATTACAAAATGCCAAACTTCAGGAAGGCTGGGGGGGGGGAAACTGTTTGTTCAGTTACAACACATCACAGGTAACCACGGCTCAAACTTCTGGACGGCTGGGGGAAAAGCTGTTTGTTCGTTCAATTGCGACATATCACAGGTAAGCACAGCTCAAACTTCTGGACGGCTGGGGGGAAAAGCTGTTTGTTCGTTCAGTTACAACACATCACAGGTAACCACAGCTCAAACATCTGGACGGCTGGGGGGAAAAGCTGTTTGTTCGTTCAGTTACAACACATCACAGGTAAGCACAGCTCACGGGACCAATGCCGTCTTTGGTATAGAACAAACGGCACAGAAATGTGAAGCTAGTTGAAATTCAATACGAAACAACTGATGCAAGGACAGTGTCAGTCATACCCATTAACTTAAATACAATAATTACACTCCCCTACATATTTATTGAGACAATGAAGCTACATTTTAAAATTTGTATCAATACTCCAGCCTTTTAGATTTTAGATAAAATGTTTAATGTAAGGCGACAGAACAGTCAGCTTTTATTTGAGGGTATTTTCATACAGTCAGGTCCATCATTATTGGCACCTTTTTGATCAAGATAATTTTGACCCCTAGTTTTTTTATAAAACAATGTTTTATTAATTGTTAGACAAAATATATTTCTCTGAGCAATTGTTTTAGTATAAAAGAATGATGGAGTAAAAAGACACATTTTACATTTTCGCTTCACTGTCCAAATATATTTGGAGAGGAGTGTATTTTTTCTAATTTAAAGCTCAGACTCCTAATAGACAATTAATAAAAACTAAATTACGGAGATCATTATGAAGATCATTGTTTTGTTCCTGAACTGCATCGATAATAAGTAAAAAAACATAACATGCAACACTAAACAAATATATTTGGATTTGTCGCCTTGTGCTTATAACACACAAAAGGACAAAACCAAGATGCAATAAGTTATTTTCATTTTTAAGCGTAACCAGTGACATATACCGAAAGGTAGAACATTGAAAAATAATTTTAAAAAGTTCAACAAAAAACAAGTGCCCGAAACTCTTACACAGTATGCAAAAACATTTGAATGCCAACAGAAAAAAACTGTTAGAAATGACATTTTAAGTGAGATTCCTTTCTGATTTTTTGTGTCTCACAACATAATTAAGTACTGGTTAAAGAAACAAAGAGAAATAAACGGTATAACACTGTACACACCAAAGAAAGCACACCAGAATCTATTTTGTGTTTTTAGTTTTTTTCTGTAAATCATTGCTTTGCAATTTACTTCCTCACAGTTCTCTTCCACGGGACAGCTTGAACGTAAACACATCTTGAATTATTGAACTTTTTAAATGTATATAACATTAATACTTTATATATATTTGTACATAATTTCATTCACATCTGCACGGTTAGCTAGCATGGTAATGAAATAAGGCAAGACTCACATGACTGTGACATCACAAATTTATAATACTGATAGTTAAGGTTTTGTTACATTTTTGTTTGATGTTCTGCAGCAAGCTTTGGTCTGTTCAGACAAAAGGCAGAGTTTCTCCTCCTGGGGGGTACAACCATAAAATTATTTTCTAATTACTTATCTATGGTGTGTAAAATGTGTTTTACTTATGTAAAGAACCGTTTTGGGAAGGTTGGAGGGAGATTATAGGGTGGTTACAAAGAGGAGCATCAATGACCAAGAGGAGGAAATAACTGCCATTTTCTAAAATGTTTTTTTATATCTTATCTTTTTTTGTTCCGTCAAGTTTTCATACATTTTGTTCTTTGTGGGTTTTTTTTAATTATTTTTTTAACGAGGGATCAAAAAATACTTACTGACCATCATATGAGTCTCTGTCAGGGTCTGACCTTTTCAGCTGTTTTCTATTGCTGTCTGTCTGTCTGTCTGTCTGTCTGTCTGGCCTATTAGCCATGCAGACTGTGTCTTTGAACCAGGTGACGAAAAGAGACTCTTGCCCAGCTGACAGGCTGCTCTGGGCTGCCCAATACAGTACCCAATACAGCCCAATACATTACCAACCCTGCCAACCATGGGCCAGTCTAAAAAAAGAGTGCTCTAAATACCTTTAGCCAAAATCCCTGCTCCCCTTTGAAGCCCTCACCACAGACATCATAGGGTCTGTGATCATAAGGTGGTTGGCTCTCTCTCTCTCTCTCTCTTCGTTGCTCAAAACCCTTTAACAGTGTGAGAGGTTTAGAATACTCATTGGTTTTGTTCCTTCAGTTACAGTCCGTTGGTCCTTGTATCACCTTGATGGTTTGTGTTTTTATTAAAAACAGACAAAAGGTATCTTCCATGTCCCATGAGACAAATGGACAGTTCTCAAGCATTTCAGCTGTTTCTCTCCATCTCTGGAAGCTTCACCCAGAGCTCCAGACGCATCTGTCTTAGAGTGAAGGGATGTGTGTGTGTGTGTGTAATATATATGCATATTGTATGAATTTGAACGCGCGTGTGTGTGTGTGTGTGTGTGTGAGTGTGTGCCTAAATGTGTTTGTATGTGTGTGCTCGCGTGTGGAAGTGTGGGTGTCCATTTCTGCATGTCTTTACGATAAATGAGAAGGACGGATGCCTCCTGCCCCAGAATCACTAAGTCTAACTTTAACATGGGAGGAGTCTGTTCTGGGTCGGTTTCTGTTCTGCAGGTAAGGACTTGGTTCGAACCAACAAAACAGCCAAACGATCAGGATCCCATCTGCAGTCTCATCAGGCTCTCTTGGCGTGTAGCATCTCGATAAGCAGGTTGTTGCAGGGTACGTCTCCGTTCAGGTGCTTGTAGTAGAGGTACTCCTCGGCCTGGAGGCTGATAGCTCGGATCTCAGGCAGCCGCAGGAGCAGCTGGCCAAACCTGTCTGTCTGCTGGGGGTAGTTACACATGACGTAGTCCAGCAGCACCGCGTTCACCTGTTCCTGGACGCTCTCCACCAGGTGGAAGTTCTCCAGGTTCTTCACGTCTGGAAAGAGGAAGAGGGGAGAATAGGAAACGGTGGTTAGCATGTTGAGTTAACTGAAATTGTCAATATCAACAAAATAGGGGTTTTACGTTTATCAATTATTTCTCAGACGCAAGTTTAAAAAAGAAAAACCTGCAGACATCACTTGATACCCTTAGACTGAGTTGAGGTCCTAAAACGTGCCCTAAACGTACACCTTAATGAAACTATTGAAGTGTCTATCATGTCAGTCACGGAAAGTAGCCAAAGAAACTAAATGGACGACATCACAACATCATGTTTACGTTTAGTTCACATAAAATGTAGATAAGATGGACATTTTCAACCCTTAGTAAATGCTCTGATCAAGAGACTGAAACAAAGGGAGCAACGTGGTACTCTGGGATGATTTTTAATCAAAGACCGAATTTTAAAAAAAAGATTCAAAATTCACACCCCCTGTATATTTTCCCCTCCGGATCCTCACGAGAATAAGATGGAAAGAGAATGAAATGAGAGAAGAAAAAAAACTTTTCCTCTGAGAGTCTCTCCCCAGGAGTATATGAATTATATAGGTCAGCATTACAGCCAATCGCAGACTCTTTAAGACTCATCCTTCCCCATTTTAAAATGAAACACCTAGACAACTGTACTCATGGAGTTACATTGTATGGACATGTACGACAACATTTGGAATTGGAATCAAATCTGTAAAAGATTCTGTGTGACGTACATTTTATATACAAAAGTATGTGGACACCCCTTTCAAATTAGTGGATTTGGCTATTTCAGCCACACCCGTTGCTAACAGGTGTATACCATCGCTCATACAGCCATGCTGTGTTTCCATAGACAAACATTGGCAGTAGAATGACCTTACTGAAGAGCTCAGTGACTTTCAACGTGGCACCGTCATAGGATGCTACTTTTCCAACAAGTAAGTTCGTCAAATTTCTGCCCTGCTAGAGCTGCCCTTGTCAACTGTAAGTGCTGTTATTGTGAAGTGGAAACGTCTAGGAGCAACAACGGCTCAGCCGCGAAGTGGTAGGACACACAAGCTCACAGAACAGAACCGCTGAGTGCTGGAGCGCATAGCATGTACAAATCATCTGTCCCCGGTTGCAACACTCACTACCGAGTTCCAAACTGCCTCTAGAAGCAAAGTCACTACAACAACTGTTCGTCGGGTGCTACATGAAATGGGTTTCCATGGCCGAGCAGCCGCACACAAGCCTAAGATCCCCATGCGCAATCCCAAGCGTCGGCTGGAGTGGTGTAAAGCTCGCCGCCATTGTACTCTGGAGCAGTGGAAATGCGTTCTCTGGAGTGATGAATCACGCTTCTGGCTTTGGCGGCTGCCAGAAGAACGCTACCTGTCCGAATACATAGTGCAAACTGTAAAGTTTGGTGGAGGAGGAATAATGATCTGGGGCTGTTTTTTATGGTTTGGGCCCCTTAGTTCCAGTGAAGGGAAATCTTAACGCTACAGCATACAATGACATTATAGATGATTATGTGCGTCCAACTTTGTGGCAACAGTTTGGGGAAGGCCCTTTCCTGTTTCAACATGACAATGCCCCTGTGCACAAAGCGAGGTCCATACAGAAATGGTTTGTCGAGATCGGTGTGGAAGAACTTCACTGGCCTGCAAAGAGCCCTGACCTCAACCCCATCAAAAACATTTGGGATGAATTGGAATGCCGACTGCGAGCCAGGCCTAATCGCCCAACATTCGTGCCAGACCTCACTAATGCTCTTGTGGCTGAATGGAAGCAAGTCCCTGCAGCAATGTTCCAACATCTAGTGGAAAGCCTTCCCAGAACAGTGGAGGCTGTTATAGCAGCAAAGGGGGGGACCAACTCCATATTAATGAGCTCACTCAGGTTGAGCTCTGGGAGGCCCTGTTCTCTCCGTGCTAATAGAAAGTGATGGGGTTGTCATGTCGGGCTGAAACACACACTAAGAACAGCCCGCCCAGCCAACACTACTGAACCAGCTGACACACACACTACTGAAATGATCAGCCTCCTTGCTACTTACACACACACACAGGCTCCATATATCTAATGCTACCATGTATCTAATGTTACCATGTATCTCATGTTACCATGTATCTAATGCTACCATGTATCTAATGCTACCATGTATCTAATGTTACCATGTATCTAATGTTACCATGTATCTAATGCTACCATGTATCTAATCTTACCATGTATCTAATGTTACCATGTATCTAATGCTACCATGTATCTAATTATACCGTGTATCTAATGCTACCGTGTATCTAATGCTACCGTGTATCTAATGTTACCATGTATCTAATGTTACCATGTATCTAATGCTACCATGTATCTAATGCTACCGTGTATCTAATGCTACCGTGTATCTAATGCTACCGTGTATCTAATGCTACCGTGTATCTAATGTTACCATGTATCTAATGCTACCATGTATCTAATGCTACCATGTATCTAATGCAACCATGTATCTAATGCTAACATGTATCTAATGCTACCATGTATCTAATGTTACCATGTATCTAATGTTACCATGTATCTAATGCTACCATGTATCTAATGCAACCGTGTATCTAATGCTACCGTGTATCTAATGCTACCGTGTATCTAATGTTACCATGTATCTACTGCTACCATGTATCTAATGCTACCATGTATCTAATGCAACCATGTATCTAATGCTAACATGTATCTAATGCTACCATGTATCTAATGTTACCATGTATCTAATGTTACCATGTATCTAATGCTACCATGTATCTAATGCTACCGTGTATCTAATGCTACCGTGTATCTAATGCTACCGTGTATCTAATGCTACCGTGTATCTAATGCTAACATGTATCTAATGCTACCATGTATCTAATGTTACCATGTATCTAATGTTACCATGTATCTAATGCTACCATGTATCTAATGCAACCATGTATCTAATGCTACCGTGTATCTAATGTTACCATGTATCTAATGCTACCATGTATCTAATGCTACCATGTATCTAATGCTACCATGTATCTAATGCAACCATGTATCTAATGCTAACATGTATCTAATGCTACCATGTATCTAATGTTACCATGTATCTAATGTTACCATGTATCTAATGCTACCGTGTATCTAATGCTACCGTGTATCTAATGCTACCGTGTATCTAATGCTACCGTGTATCTAATGCTACCGTGTATCTAATGCTAACATGTATCTAATGCTACCATGTATCTAATGTTACCATGTATCTAATGTTACCATGTATCTAATGCTACCATGTATCTAATGCAACCATGTATCTAATGCTAACATGTATCTAATGCTACCATGTATCAAATGCTAACATGTATCTAATGTTACCATGTATCTAATGTTACCATGTATCTAATGCTAACATACATGCTTCAAGCTGCATACTGGACCCTATTCCAACTAAACTACTGAAAGAGCTGCTTCCTGTGCTTGGCCCTCCTATGTTGAACATAATAAACAGCTCTCTATCCACCGGATGTGTACCAAACTCACTAAAAGTGGCAGTAATAAAGCCTTTCTTGAAAAAGCCAAACCTTGACCCAGAAAATATAAAAAACTATCGGCCTATATCGAATCTTCCATTCCTCTCAATTATTTTTGAAAAAGCTGTTGCGCAGCAACTCACTGCCTTCCTGAAGACAAACAATGTATACGAAATGCTTCAGTCTGGTTTTAGACCCCATCATAGCACTGAGACTGCACTTGTGAAGGTGGTAAATGACCTTTTAATGACGTCAGACCGAGGCTCTGCATCTGTCCTCGTGCTCCTAGACCTTAGTAATGCCTTTGATACCATCGATCACCACATTCTTTTGGAGAGATTTGAAACCCAAATTGGTCTACACGGACAAGTTCTGGCCTGGTTTAGATCTTATCTGTCGGAAAGATATCAGTTTGTCTCTGTGAATGGTTTGTCCTCTGACAAATCAACTGTACATTTCGGTGTTCCTCAAGGTTCCGTTTTAGGACCACTATTGTTTTCACTATATATTTTACCTCTTGGGGATGTCATTCGGAAACATAATGTTAACTTTCACTGCTATGCGGATGACACACAGCTGTACATTTCAATGAAACATGGTGAAGCCCCAAAATTGCCCTCGCTAGAAGCCTGTGTTTCAGACATAAGGAAGTGGATGGCTGAAAACGTTGTACTTTTAAACTCGGACAAAACAGAGATGCTTGTTCTAGGTCCCAAGAAACAAAGAGATCTTTTGTTGAATCTGACAATTAATCTTGATGGTTGTAAAGTCGTCTCAAATAAAACTGTGAAGGACCTCGGCGTTACTCTGGACCCTGATCTCTCTTTTGACGAACATATCAAGACTGTTTCAAGGACAGCTTTGTTCCATCTACGTAACATTGCAAAAATCAGAAACTTTCTGTCCAAAAATGATGTAGAAAAATTAATCCATGCTTTTATTACTTCTAGGTTAGACTACTGCAATGCTCTACTTTCCGGCTACCCGGATAAAGCACTAAATAAACTTCAGTTAGTGCTAAATACGGCTGCTAGAATCCTGACTAGAATCAAAACATTTGATCATATTACTCCAGTGCTAGCCTCCCTACACTGGCTTCCTGTTAACAAGGGCTGATTTCAAGGTTTTACTGCTAACCTACAAAGCATTACATGGGCCTGCTCCTACCTATCTTTCCGATTTGGTCCTGCCGTACATACCTACACGTACGCTACGGTCACAAGACACAGACCTCCTAATTGTCCCTAGAATTTTTAAGCAAACAGCTGGAGGCATGGCTTTCTCCTATAGATCTCCATTTTTATGGAATGGTCTGCCTACCCATGTGAGAGACGCAGACTCGGTCTCAACTTTTAAGTCTTTACTGAAGACTCATCTCTTCAGTGGGTCATATGATTGAGTGTAGTCTGGCCCAGGAGTGTGAAGGTGAACGGAAAGGTACTGGAGCAACGAACTGCCCTTGCTGTCTCTGCCTGGCTGGTTCCCCTCTCTCCACTGGGATTCTCTACCTCTAATCCTATTACAGGGGCTGAGTCACTGGCTTACTGGTGCTCTTCCATGCCGTCCCTAGGAGGGGTGCGTCACTTGAGTGGGTTGAGCCACTGACATGATCTTCCTGTCTGGGTTGGCGCCCCCCCTTGGGTTGTGTCGTGGCGGAGATCTTTGTTGGGCTATACTCGGCCTTGTCTCAGGATGGTAAGTTGGTGGTTGAAGATATCCCTCTAGTGGTGTGGGGGCTGTGCTTTGGCAAAGTGGGTGGGGTTATATCCTTCCTGTTTGGCCCTGTCCGGGGGTACCCTCCTGTCTCAACCTCCAGTATTTATGCTGCAGTAGTTTATGTGTCGGTGGGCTAGGGTCAGTTTGTTATATCTGGAGTACTTCTCCTGTCTTATCCGGTGTCCTGTGGGAATTTAAGTATGCTCTCTCTATTTCTCTCTTTCTCTCTTTCTTTCTCTCTCTCGGAGGACCTGAGCCCTAGGACCATGCCTCAGGACTACCTGGCATGATGACTCCTTGCTGTCCCTAGTCCACCTGGCCGTGCTGCTGCTCCTGTTTCAACTGTTCTGCCTGTGGCTATGGAACCCTGACCTGTTCACCGGGCGTGCTACCTGTCCCAGACCTGCTGTTTTCAACTCTCTAGAGACTGCAGGAGCGGTAGAGATACTCTTAATGATCGGCTATGAAAAGCCAACTGACATTTACTCCTGAGGTGCTGACTCGCTGCACCCTCGACAACTACTGTGATTATTATTATTTGACCATGCTGGTCATTTATGAACATTTGAACATCTTGGCCATGTTCTGTTATAATCTCCACCCGGCACAGCCAGAAGAGGACTGGCCACCCCTCATAGCCTGGTTCCTCTCTAGGTTTCTTCCTAGGTTTTGGCCTTTCTAGGGAGTTTTTCCTAGCCACCGTGCTTCTACACCTGCATTGCTTGCTGTTTGGGGTTTTAGGCTGGGATTCTGTGTAGCACTTTGCGATATCAGCTGATGTAAGAAGGGCTATATAAATACATTTTATTTGATTTTGATTTAACATATATTTAATGCTACCATGTATCTAATGCTAACATGTATCTAATGCTACCATGTATCTAATGCTACCATGTATCTAATGCTAACATGTATCTAATGCTAACATGTATCTAATGCTTACAAGGCTATGATATGTCCTACTGTTTTTTGGCCAGTCAGAACATATAGTCAGCATGTATTAATTACAGTCATTTAGCCCACCGTTTTCATTCTCAGAGTGGAAATGTTGTTTGCAAAGTTCATAACCTGCTTACACTTTGGTTTATTTCATCAACATCATTTACGAGTCTAGTCAAAAAATGTTCATTGTCTTTTGTTTTGAGTGCTCCATGTAAGCAATGAGTATGTGTCTGGTTCCTCTGTCCTGATAACGTTGTGTTATAATAATAACATAATAATATAATATATAATATAAATATAATAATATAATAAAAATAATAACGTTGAGGGAGCGTCTGCCTCTGAGCACACATGGAAGTATCTGGCCTGCTGCACATTTGGGGATATCTGATTTCTGATTGTCTTAACTCACCACGTCCACCACTAATATTAAATCAAATCAAATTACATTGTATTTGTCACATGTGCCGAACACAACAACCTTACCGTGAAATGCTCACTTACAAGCCCTTAACCAACAATGCAGATTATTATGTAAGAAAATATTTTCTACAAAAAAATAAAATGTATAATAAAATAAAGTTTAAAAAAAAATAACACAATAAAATAACAATAATGAGGCTATATATATATACACAGGGGGTACCAGTACTGAGTCAATGTGTGAGGGTACTGGTAAGTCGAGGTAATTGAGGTAATATGTATATGTACATGTACAATAGGTAGAGGTAAAGGGACTATGCATAGATAATAACCAGAGAGTAGCAGCAGCGTAAAAAAAGGGGGTCAATGCAAATACTCCGGGTAGACATTTGGTTAACTGTTTAACTTGATGATGATGATTCTATGATGATTCTATGATGATTCTATGATGATGATTCTATGATAATTCTATGATGATTCTATGATGATGATTCTATGATGATGATTCTATGATGATGATTCTATGATAATTCTATGATGATTCTATGATGATGATTCTATGATGATTCTATGATGATGATTCTATGATAATTCTATGATGATTCTATGATGATGATTCTATGATGATTCTATGATGATGATTCTATGATGATGATTCTATGATGATGATGATTCTATGATGATGACTATGATGATGATTCTATGATAATTCTATGATGATTCTATGATGATGATTCTATGATGATGATTCTATGATGATGATGATTCTATGATGATGACTATGATGATGATTCTATGATAATTCTATGATGATTCTATGATGATGATTCTATGATGATGATTCTATGATGATGACTATGATGCGCTGCACTGCTCTATTACAGTGTGTGTTTATGTGTGTGTGTGTGTGTGTGTGTGTGTGTGTGGGTGTGTGTGTGTGTGTGTGTGTGTGTGTGTGTGTGTGTGTGTGTGTGTGTGTGTGTGTGTGTGTGTGTGTGTGTGTGTGTGTGTGTGTGTGTGTGTGTGTGTGTGTGTGTGCGTGTGTGTGTGTGTGTGTGTGTGTGTGTGTGTGTGTGTGTGTGTGTGTGTGTGTGTGTGTGTGTGTGTGTGTGTGTGTGTGTGTGTGTGTGCCTGTGTGTGTGTTCACACTGACCCCTATGTGACACAGAGAGGCTAAATAAGGCTAAGAGGAGGGCTCTGCCACTGACAAAAGACCCTCCAAACAAACACAACATGCTTTTTCCTGCCTGCTGCCACTCTGTGCTCTGTCTGTCAGACCCCCCATCAACAGCTCCCAAATGAGCTCAAACCAATTGACCCGGTCAACAGAAAATAGGACTGTGAAGTACGGTGTACATATTAGGACATACAGTACGTAAGTGGATGTATGACTCTGTCCCAATATGGACATAGCATAGAGACTAAATTATGTGTGGACTGTGGTGATGTATGCACTGTTTCCCATAACACATTTTCAGGGTCGAGTTCATTATGACAGGGTTTTCCAAACTTTTTTTGCTTTGCGACCCTAAAAATTGAGGCGTCTTTTGAGTTGCGACCCACCATAAGGGTCGAGTGGTGAAAAAACACAAGTAAAAAAAATAGACGAATAACCTCTTCTTCAAAACATTTAACTGAATGTAGACTTCAATGGGCTCTTGTGACCAATTTGAATACATTTATTGTATAATTATGAATTATTTGTAAGAATGCAGTGTTTTTTTCTGAATCAAACAGGGCCGTGCCAATGGGCTGAAGTCTGTCTGGGCCTTGATCAAGAACACCAAGGCCCTCATTTTTGGAGCTGAGAGAAAATGTTGCAGTTTAAAGAAAATGTTCTATAATTCTGCACATTTTGACATGGCTAACGCTGTGTTCTTATGCTCAAACATTATCACAACATCAACGAGGGCCTGAATGTCTAGCTTTTATTTTGGTGATTGTAAATTCTCAAAGATTATAGTCTATAATTTAAAAAAATGATAGCTTAAACCTCTCTGGCCAACATCCACTGAAAATACAGAGCGCCAAATTCAAATAAATGACTATAAAAATTTTACTTTCATGAAATCACACATTCAATATACCAAATTAAAGCTACACTTGTTGTGAATCCAGCCAAACGTGTCAGATTTAAAAAATGCTTTACGGCGAAAGCAAACAATGCTATTATCTGAGGATAGCACCCCAGCTAACAAGCACAGACCATCATATTTCAACCTTCCAGGCGTGACACAAAACGCAGAAATAAAGATATAATTCATGGCTTACCTTTGACGAGCTTCTTCTGTTGGCACTCCAATAGGTCCCATAAACATCACAAATGGTCCTTTTGTTTGATTAATTCCATCGATACATATCCAAAATGTCAATTTATTTGGCGCTTTTGATCCAGAAAAACACCGGTTCCAACTTGCACATCGTGACTACAAAATATCTCAAAAGTTACCTGTAAGCGTTGTCCAAACATTTCAAACTACTTTTGTAATACAACTTTAGGTATTTCTTAACATAAATAATCGATAAAATTGAAGACGGGATGATCTGTGTTCAATACCGGAGGAAAACAATGTGTAGCATGCTTTCTGGTCACGCGCCTCTAACAAACAGTACACTTCACTGAAGCCTCATTCTGAACATGGCTACTTCTTCATTTCTCAAAGGAAAAACCTAAACCAATTTCTAAAGACTGTTGACATCCAGTGGAAGCGATAGGAACTGAATGAAAAACCATTGAAAAGAGAGTGACCTCAAAAAAAAAAAAAAATCTGAATGGTTTGTCCTCGGGGTTTCCCCTGCTAAATAGTTATGTTATAGTCACAGACATGATTCAAACAGTTTTAGAAACTTCAGATTGTTTTCCATCCAATACTAATAATAATATGCATATATTAGCATCTGGGACTGAGCAGGAGGCAGTTTATTCTGGGCACGCTTTTCATCCAAACGTGAAAATGCTGCCCCCTATCCTAGAGAAGTTAAATGACTAAAACCAAATAGAAAGTAACACTGAATGCGTTTTTCCATCCTGATTTTTTTTTTTTTTAAACAACATAAATATGTAAAAAATTGCGATGCACAAAAATGTCATCCCACAACCCACCTGGATCACGGCCGCCACCCACAACTTGGTCCTGTCCCACAGTTTGGTAACCACTGCATTAGGATACAAAAAACTAAGTCCAGGTGTTTCAATCCATTTTCTTCCGTTTGGTGCCTAATGAACACAACCCAGCTGTCCTTGATGAAGACACTGGCAATATGGTGACTATATTGACAATATGTGGACAATCTCGATTGACAATACGCTGTATCATTGTCTGTTATAAATGTGACCTCGATGATTCAGAGGGGACAAGACAGGCTTAGTGTCACGACTTCCGCAGAAGTCGGTCCCTCTTCTTGTTCGGGCGGCGTTCGGCGGTCGACGTCACCGGCTTTCTAGCCATCGCCGCTCCACCTTTCATTTTCCATTTGTTTTGTCTTGTTTTCCCGCACACCTGGTTCACATTCCCTCATCAGACTAAATGAATATTACCCTCTGTTTCCCCCATGTCTGTGTGTGGAATTGTTCTTCGTGTAGGGTGTTATGCTACAGGCTGGTTTGCGCTAGGTTTGTCTCAAACCTAGGTTTGTTTGTTTTGTTTAATCCGGTTCATGTTACCGTGGTTGTGCTTTGTGCTGCTTTGCCTGTGCCTTTGGGCCAGGGTGTATATTAAAGTTCTCTTGTTATCACCCATCTCTGCTCTCCTGCGCCTGACTTCCCGGCAACCAGTCACTCACCCCGTTACAGTTAGCTTGATCACTGGCAAACACATGAAATGTTTCCATGGTTTTATTGTAAGACATTGCTCTAGGTGTACGTGTGTGCATGTGTGCATGTGTGCGTGTGCGTGCGTGTGTGTGTGTGTGTGTGTGTGTGTGTGTGTGTGTGTGTGTGTGTGTGTGTGTGTGTGTGTGTGTGTGTGTGTGTGTGTGTGTGTGTGTGTGTGTGTGTGTGTGTGTGTGTGTGTGTGCATCCCAAAACTATAGAGATTTACAGCCCAATGTCTCTGTAAGGCTAATTAGAGCAATGTTTTGCAAAAAAAAAGCACATTTTAATTGCTAATTCTTGTCAGGCTTCCTTTTGAAAAAAATTATGAAAGGGGCTCAACAAAGCACACTGATGATCGATGACAATAGCTTGATCTCTTTTCTCCTGCAAGCAAACCCACAGGTTTGCAGTTTAAGGAATTATCCCCAATTTCGTCATTCATCAATAGCGAGAAAGAGGGCTTGATGATGCCGTGGCGATGAAGGGAGGTTGTATTGTTGAATCATTCTGATTACCCCTAGCCCAAAAGTCAGGTTGGAGCAAGTACCACGGTGAGCACTCCTCCACTCCTCCTCTCCTCCTCTCCTCCTCCACTCCTCCTCTCCTCCTCCTCTCCTCCTCCACTCCTCCTCTCCTCCTCTCCTCCTCCTCTCCTCCTCTCCTCCTCCACTCCTCCTCTCCTCCTCTCCTCCTCCACTCCTCCTCTCCTCCTCTCCTCCTCCACTCCTCCTCTCCTCCTCTCCTTCCATTGAGTCACTAAGGGACTAATTATCAATCAGCCCAGTATACTCCAGCACCACGCTCAGTGCACAGATGGAAACCCTGAGGTCCTGTGGAATACACTGGTTCATTTGACAAGCGATCTATGTTACACACACTGTGGGGCGGTGTGGGGGGGGGGGGGGGGGGGCGCTCTGGTTAGGAACGCATCTGACCAAGAAATTACACTACCAGGGGTAAGCGTTTTTCTCTCTGACCATTTCTGCTGTAGAACTGTTACTAAACATATGAATGACAAAAATAAAGGACAAGAAGAACAGTACGGATTCATATCAAGAGAAACAGTATTTACAAATGGGTGTTTTTGGGCTATAGCAATCAACACATACATCACAAACAAATATGATATTCATTACCTAATCTTCAATACTTTAGTCATAAAAATAACTGTCAATAAAGCTTACATAACTTAACATGTGTCCTACAAGCAACTAAATGTGTGAGTGAACAATGAGCCAATCTGTTAGTGCCGTTCAGGGGGGTAAGGTTTCTAACCTCAAGGGTCTTTTCCTGGTGAAATAAAGGTTACATTTAATAAAATGACCAATCCCTGCTAGGAATCACATGACCTCTCCATTCTACTTCTAGGCTATCACTGCAGTGACAACTTTGCATCTTTAAAACGGTGAGATACACGGAGAATAACAAACATTAGGAACATCTTCCTAATATTGAGTTGCACCTCCTTTTGCACTCAGAACAGCCTGAATTCGTCTGGGCATGAACTCTACAAGGTGTTGAAAGCGTTCCACAGGGTGGCTGGCACATATTGACTCCAATGCTTCCCACAATTGATGTTCTTTGGGTGGTGGACCAGTCTTGATACACAAGTGAAACTGTTGAGCGTGAAAAACCCAGTAGGGTTTCATTTCTTGCCACACTCAAACCGGTGCGCCTGGCACCTACTACCATACCACAAAGGCACTTAAATATTTTGTCTTGCCCATTCACCCTCTGAATGGCACACACACACAATCCATGTCTCAATTGTCTCAAGGCTTAAAAATCCTTCTTTAACCTGTCTACTCCCCTTCATATACTCTGATTGAAGTGGATTTAACAAGTGACATCAATAAGCGATCATAGCTTTCACCTGGATTTACCTGGTTAGTCTATATCATGGAAAGAGCAGGTGTTCCTAATGTTTTGTACACTCAGTGTGGAACTATATGACTATGAAATCACTGCTGTCAATCATTCCTGTATTCATCATTTTTTTGTACCTTTTATTTAACTAGACAAGTCACCTGCTAACCTGCTGGCCTGACTTCCAGGACGGGTCCAATCAGGCAGGGGGGCGGTCCTGTCAGGGAACCCACTGACCCCCAGCACCCAGGTGGGAAGGAGGCGGCCCTGGGACGGTGAGGTGTGTGTGTGTGGGGGGGGGGGGGGGGGGGGGGCTGATGCTGGAAACAGGGCAGATAGAGGAGGGCAATGTCCGCACGGTCAACTCCACGGCCCAGTGTGGTGACGTTTCTACTGCTGAGATGTTTCTATTGCTGAGTCACTGGGTGAGTAGCGCTGTACACACACTGCATGTTGTTTCCACTGACGGGAACTGTTGATGTTCTACACACAAATACCGGTTAACGCATACCCACTCACTGAAACCCATACCCACTCACTGAAACGCATACCCACTCACTGAAACCCATACCCACTCACTGAAACACATACCCACTCACTGAAACACATACCCACTCACTGAAACACATACCCGCTCACTGAAACACATACCCGCTCACTGAAACGCATACCCGCTCACTGAAACGCATACCCGCTCACTGAAACGCATACCCGCTCACTGAAACGCATACCCGCTCACTGAAACACATACCCGCTCACTGAAACACATACCCGCTCACTGAAACACATACCCGCTCACTGAAACACATACCCGCTCACTGAAACACATACCCGCTCACTGAAACACATACCCGCTCACTGAAACACATACCCGCTCACTGAAACACATACCCGCTCACTGAAACACATACCCGCTCACTGAAACACATACCCGCTCACTGAAACACATACCCACTCACTGAAACACATACCCGCTCACTGAAACACATACCCGCTCACTGAAACACATGCACGCTCACTGAAACACATACCCGCTCACTGAAACACATACCCACTCACTGAAACACATACCCGCTCACTGAAACACATGCACGCTCACTGAAACACATACCCGCTCACTGAAACACATACCCACTCACTGAAACACATACCCGCTCACTGAAACACATACCCGCTCACTGAAACACATACCCATTCACTGAAACACATACACGCACACGCACACACAAACATGTTCTACACTTCCTTGTTTCCTCCAATGGGCCGTCGCCATTGATCTGCCATAAAGATACAAGGTTGTATGTACAGTACACACACTCTTTGCCAACACTGTCACGCTCCACTCTACCGCTGGCTGATAACAGTAGAGCACATGGCTGTCTGGACAAGGGCCCTCTGGGAAATCTGGGAAATAAATTATGAAAAATATAATTTTGGATTTATTTTCATTAAATGAACACGTACAGTGATTATAAAAATAAAAAAATAAGACTGCATGGGGGGCTTTGAAGGGATAGTTCAGTGATTTGACATTTTAGTCATTTAGCAAACGCTCTTATCCAGAGCGACATTGAGGAGCAATTAGAGTTAAGTGCCTTGCTCAAGGGCACATTGTCAGATTGTTCACCTAGTCGGCTAGGGATTCGAACACTTTCAATATTTCTTTCTTACCTTAAAAGGAGAGGAGAGGAGAGGAGAAGATTTGAATGAGAGAATTGGGAATGCATTGCACTATTCAAAATGACACCAATGCCCAATTCTACCCCACTCCAACCAGACTCAACCAGACAGTGTGTAATCAATAATACACACACACATTCACACACACACACACACACACTTTGCATCGTTGGAATCTTAATTAATCTCCCTGTCTTTCCTTCCTCCCTTGCCAGGTAGGGCACAGTCAACTCCACTACTTGCAATAGCCATGGGCCCCCGTCCTCAACCCTTCTGGCCCCCCTTCCTCATCCATTCTGTCCCCCCTTCCCTCCCTTCTTTATCCCCTCTCCAGGCGGAACCAAATGTCTTTCATTGAGTCGACCTTTTAGGGCACAGTCCCACACCCCAGCCTGTGCTCTCTCACCTCTTTAATGCCATCAGAATTCAATGAGCTGTTATTAACCTCTAGCGCTAACACAGCTAGCGCTAACAAGGCTAGCGCTACATGGTTAGAGTTAATACAGCTAGCGCTAACACATCTAGCACTACATGGTTAGCTAATATAGCTTGCTCTAACACATCTAGCACTACATGGTTAGCGTTAACACATCTAGCACTACATGGTTAGCGTTAACACATCTAGCACTACATGGTTAGCGCTAACACATCTAGCACTACATGGTTAGCGTTAACACATCTAGCACTACATGGTTAGCGCTAACACATCTAGCACTACATGGTTAGCGTTAACACATCTAGCACTACATGGTTAGCGCTAACACATCTAGCACCACATGGTTAGCGTTAACACATCTAGCACTACATGGTTAGCGCTAACACATCTAGCACTACATGGTTAGCGTTAACACATCTAGCACTACATGGTTAGAGTTAATACTAACCTAGCAAGCCCAATCAATTGGCCACTTTGAAAATAATCAAATGCTAGGCAGCAATTGTGTTGACAGAAGGTAAAATAAATGTAAAGGTATACGTTGTCCATTTGTTGTCTTTCTGATGTAACCTGTGTTTAGTCTTTAAAGCTTTGAGGAGGAGGAGACTGGTAAGGAGTTCATATGAAGAACAAACAACAAACTGGCCCTCTTCCCCCCTCCCATTTTCTCTCCTCCCCTTCCCTTCTCTCTTGCCGATGGGTATTGGTGGTTCGGGTGATGACGCTGGTGAGGGGAGTAACTGGTTTGCATTCAGCATGTACTTCCACTGTCCCGGCTAATTACATGCGCACGAGAGAGAGAGAGAGAGAGAGAGAGAGAGAGAGAGAGAGAGAGAGAGAGAGAGAGAGAGAGAGAGAGAGAGAGAGAGAGAGAGAGAGAGAGAGAGAGAGAGAGCGGGGGCACGTCAAAACCTCCTTGTTTATGATAAAGTGACAGAAAATCATTGGGGGGTCAAGTATCCCCCTCTCCCCCTAAACTCCCGGAGCAGCAGAAATCCTGCCCAGTGTAAACTTCGACACCTAATGAGACCATTAATGGCCAGCTCCCATCAATATATTTCTCTCATTCTTTTTCGGACAAAATTTGAATGAATAATTCAACAAGAGTGCCGGGGGATGTATATTTTCTGTGCGAAGGACAGTTAATCCATAGTGTCATTTTTTCTCTCTCTTTTTCCTCACTCTTC
Source organism: Salvelinus alpinus (assembly GCF_045679555.1). Classification (NCBI taxonomy): domain Eukaryota; kingdom Metazoa; phylum Chordata; class Actinopteri; order Salmoniformes; family Salmonidae; genus Salvelinus; species Salvelinus alpinus. The sequence continues at coordinate 8,639,857 of NC_092100.1, read as the reverse complement.
ACACATCCTGTTCCCCCTCTTCTTCCTGTTTGATGATGGAACAGAAAGGGGAGAATGCTGACTAAAGGAAGTGGTTGTATTTGTATCTTTTCACACCTTTTATCTCTCTCCCTCTGTCTCTCTTTGTCTCTCTCTGTTTGTGATTTTAGTCCCCTGTCACGTGACGTGGGAGTTGACTTTAGTGTAAATTGGAGGGTCATGTATTCGGCTTCGTTGGTCACCGTGGTCTCCTGTACCTCGGGGGGGTATTGCAACATGGCATGTTTGGTCGTTTCCTGTCGATGTCGGCTTGATTTACAAGAGCATTGCTTCATTGAGTCTTTCCCGTGTAGCGAAGGGTGTAAATAATAAAATAAATAAAAAACAGCATAACAGGGGGAATCTAAGAAACAACTCGTATGGAGAAAAACAAATACAATATTCAGTCAATCAGGGTCTCTTGCTTTGTTATTGATAGGTTGTCAGGAGCTGCACTGAAGGAGAAAAGTATTGCAAATCTGTCCGAAATCGTTTTCCTGATCACACCAGTTTTGGCTCGGGTGATTTGCAATAGCAAAGACAGTGAGTTGAAAGACGCTATCAGGAATGAGGGATCAGAGAGAGGGTATAACAGACAGAGCCGACTACTTGGCAGAGGAAACTCTCGTATGTCCATCTCCTATAACACTGGCCACAGTATTGAAGTGAACAGTCCTACACTTCTAAATAATGCCTGGAATAACAAATGCCTATGGACACCAATGACCCCAACGGCAGGTGCCACCACTGCTCCAAGACAGCTTCATAATATCATGTCCAAGTGACCCCAACGGCAGGTGCCACCACTGCTCCAAGACAGCTTCATAATATCATGTCCAAGTGTGGGCGTGGCTAAGTCCTAGAACACACACCAGTGGAGGCTCCTCTGAGGAGGAAGGGGAGGACCATCCTGCTCGGTGAATTTCATTTAAAAAAAACAAGGTATCCTTTTTAGATAAAACTATACTACAGTAGCCTCAGCAGCACTCTGTAGGGTAGCACCATGGTGTAGCCGGAGGCTAGCTTCTGACCTCCCCTGGGTACATTGACTTCAATACAAAACCTAGGAGGCTCATGGTTCTCAGCCCCTTCCATAGACTTACACAGTAATTATGATAACTTCCGGAGGATGTCCTCCAACCTATCAGAGCTATTGCAGCACGAACCCTCATTCATCACAGAATCTATTTCACTGATCGATAAGACAGAAACTGCAAGTGTCCCTCTGCTTTCCTGTTTTATAATAAACGGACAGGCTTGTAAGGTCTAGGAGGTCTAGGAAAGAGAGGGAGAGGAACACTTTCTCCCTGCACCAACATCTATAGCTCACTCACCCCTAAATCATACCTGGCGGGTGGAAGAGGAGGAGAGGAAGGAGAGATGGAAGAGGGGAGAGAGAGAGGAAGGAGAGACGAGGACTAAGAGGAGGAGAGGAAGGAGAGATGGAAGAGGGGAGAGAGAGAGGAAGGAGAGACGAGGAAGAAGAGGAGGAGAGGAAGGAGAGAGGGAAAATATTTGTTTTACTGAGAACTTTACAGGACATTTGTCTACTCAGTGTGGCCCCTGCATGGCCCACTAAAGCTGGGCAGTATGTTGATGAAAGCGGACAAAGATTACAGGACATTCTCTGTCGTACTTCTCTACCTGTCATCTGGAGGGAGAGTTAAGAGTCTGCGTCAAATTCTACTGCGTCCAAACAGACATAATAATAATCAAATAATTTGATGGGTGCTTAATTTTGTCCTATTTCAAACATGTTTATTATTAATATCCAGGTGCTAGGCTGCCAGACAACTTTTTATTATGGTTACTGTAAGGTACAGGCTTCCAATTCTCATCAGATTGGTAGTGGATCGGACTGTAGTCCAGTCAGGCTTCTATTTCTCATCAGGTTGGTAGTGGATCGGACTGTAGTTCAGTCTGGCTTCCAGTTCTCATCAGATTGGTAGTGGATCGGACTGTAGTTCAGTCTGGCTTCCAGTTCTCATCAGATTGGTAGTGGATCGGACTGTATTTCAGTCTGGCTTCCAGTTCTCATCAGGTTGGTAGTGGATCGGACTGTAGTTCAGTCTGGCTTCCAGTTCTCATCAGGTTGGTAGTGGATCGGACTGTAGTTCAGTCTGGCTTCCAGTTCTCATCAGATTGGTAGTGGATCGGACTGTAGTCCAGTCAGGCTTCTATTTCTCATCAGGTTGTTAGTGGATCGGACTGTATTCCAGTCTGGCTTCCAGTTCTCATCAGATTGGTAGTGGATCGGACTGTAGTTCAGTCTGGCTTCCAGTTCTCATCAGATTGGTAGTGGATCGGACTGTATTCCAGTCTGGCTTCCAGTTCTCATCAGATTGGTAGTGGATCGGACTGTAGTCCAGTCAGGCTTCCAGTTCTCATCAGGTTGTTAGTGGATCGGACTGTAGTCCAGTCAGGCTTCCAGTTCTCATCAGGTTGTTAGTGGATCGGACTGTAGTCCAGTCAGGCTTCCAGTTCCCATCAGATTGGTAGTGGATCGGACTGTAGTCCAGTCAGGCTTCTATTTCTCATCAGGTTGTTAGTGGATCGGACTGTAGTTCAGTCTGGCTTCCAGTTCTCATCAGGTTGGTAGTGGATCGGACTGTAGTCCAGTCAGGCTTCCAATTCTCATCAGATTGGTAGTGGATCGGACTGTAGTCCAGTCAGGCTTCTATTTCTCATCAGGTTGTTAGTGGATCGGACTGTAGTCCAGTCAGGCTTCCAGTTCTCATCAGATTGGTAGTGGATCGGACTGTAGTTCAGTCTGGCTTCCAGTTCTCATCAGGTTGGTAGTGGATCGGGCTGTAGTTCAGTCTGGCTTCCAGTTCTCATCAGATTGGTAGTGGATCGGACTGTAGTTCAGTCTGGCTTCCAGTTCTCATCAGATTGGTAGTAGATCGGACTGTAGTTCAGTCTGGCTTCCAGTTCTCATCAGATTGGTAGTGGATCGGACTGTAGTCCAGTCTGGCTTCTATTTCTCATCAGGTTGGTAGTGGATCGGACTGTAGTTCAGTCTGGCTTCCAGTTCTCATCAGGTTGGTAGTGGATCGGACTGAATTCCAGTCTGGCTTCCAGTTCTCATCAGGTTGGTAGTGGATCGGACTGAATTCCAGTCTGGCTTCCAGTTCTCATCAGGTTGGTAGTGGATCGGACTGTAGTCCAGTCTGGCTTCTATTTCTCATCAGGTTGGTAGTGGATCGGACTGTAGTCCAGTCTGGCTTCCAGTTCTCATCAGGTTGGTAGTGGATCGGGCTGTAGTCCAGTCAGGCTTCCAGTTCTCATCAGGTTGATAGTGGATCGGACTGTAGTCCAGTCAGGCTTCCAGTTCTCATCAGGTTGGTAGTGGATCGGACTGAATTCCAGTCTGGCTTCCAGTTCTCATCAGGTTGGTAGTGGATCGGACTGAATTCCAGTCTGGCTTCCAGTTCTCATCAGGTTGGTAGTGGATCGGACTGAATTCCAGTCTGGCTTCCAGTTCTCATCAGGTTGGTAGTGGATCGGACTGTAGTCCAGTCTGGCTTCCAGTTCTCATCAGGTTGGTAGTGGATCGGACTGTAGTTCAGTCAGGCTTCCAGTTCTCATCAGGTTGTTAGTGGATCGGACTGTAGTTCAGTCAGGCTTCCAGTTCTCATCAGGTTGGTAGTGGATCGGACTGTAGTTCAGTCTGGCTTCCAGTTGTTGCTGCATGAACTGACATGTTGTCCACCCAATCAAAGGATAAGAGAATGAATCTAGTACTGAAAGCATAATCTACAGCTAGCTAGCACTGCAGTAGATAAAATGTGGTGAGTAGCTGACTCAAAGAGAGAGTAGTTGAACAATGGCCTATTTATTGAAGTTGAACAATGGCCCATGGCCTACTTATTGCCTTACCTCCCTAATCTTACTACATTTGCACACACTGTACATAGATTTTCTATTGTGTTATTGACTGTACGTTTGCTTATCCCATGTGTAACTCTGTGTTGTTGTTTTTGTCACACTGCTTTGCTTTATCTTGGCCAGTTGTAAATTAGAACTTGTTCTCAACTGGCCTACCTGGTTAAATTAAATAAAGGTGAAAAAATAAATAAAACAGTTTTTAACAAATACATTTCTTCCAAAATTCAGGAGAAGCAGAGAGAGAGAGAGCGGGAGAGCTAGCTATATACATAAAAATAATAATAATTCACTTTCTCCTACTTAGCTAGTGTCAAATGCAGCTAGCTAGTTTAGCCTACTCAAACACCTGGGTCAAACAGAGAGGGATGCTATGTTAGCTAGTTAGCTATGGCTATCCAACACTAGAACTCTTCCAAGTCAAGGTGAACTTTTGGTTTTATTAATGTATTGCCACCGGGGCCCGCCGGTGTAACTGCTAAACTGATTGCTGCTGACTACACTGTACTGCAGGATTGTAGAGGGTTTACTAACGCGTTAGTTCTAGTAGCTATGTTGACTATGACTGACAAATGATGTAGGCTGTGTGTAGCAGTTAGCAGTTATGATATGAAGGTTTGGCTTGAAAAGTTTGTTTTTGGCCTGGTCACAAGACAGCTGATGTGTTGTGCACAAGAAGTCCACAAGCAAAGGGAAAAGGTGAGAAAAGGAGAGAACGTAGATAGATGTGAGAAGGAATTATATATACAACGAGCTGTTTGTATGTGTCTGGTATGTGAACTGTGTTTGCGTGTGATCAGGGGGTGTATTCAATCTGCCGATTATGTTGAAAAACGTTTATTTATCGGAAGTAAACGGAACGAAACAGGGATAACCATACCTGAATTTGTCCAGTAGAAACTCTGGTTTGCAACTGTTGGACTAATGATTACACCTTAGATCAGCTAGATACAGGCAAGAGGGTGCAAGGCGGTATTGAATGTGTCACTGTCTGCCACCTTGATTACTCAAAATTACCTCGACCTACTTGGAAACTTTCATTCATAGGCTAGGTTGTAGCAACCCCATGATGGGTATAGGGAAAATGTTAGTATCATGTATTAGCCTAAACCTATCGATGTTACATTGAGCTCGGTGAATGGAATATGAATGACATTCATCCAATATGCTGTAATAGAAATAAGGCCATGTTCATAAAAAATATAATAATCCTCCCTCATCTTAAATGGCACCAACCGCCACGGACATACACCCCCCTATTAAAGGAGAATGGAATTCCACTCTCCTTTCATATTCCATCCATTTCATTGACAGACCGATATGAATGAAGTGGGAGAGGCAAGTGAGAGAGAAATACAACAAGGAAGGTGACAGACCCGGGATTCAAACTCCCGCCTAGAGGGGCAGTGGGCCAGTCTGGAGTCGCCAGTTCTACCACTAGACCAGACTCATGGCGGGCACTTGGCACCCCCATTAAAGTTATGTACAGTTATTCCGTCGATGGACACGTCATGGCCTTTGTCCTCCCTGCGACCTCTAACCTTACCAACAGTTGACCATTTTTCACACGCATGGGTGTCCATTTTGGCTCTCACTGTGTTCTGATTGACTGATACCTCCTTTGTCTAAATTCGTCTCTCCCCTCTTGGCCCTCCTGGCCCTTCGCCCTCCTGGCCCTTGTTTCCAACACTTGCCCCGGCCTGCAGGTTTACGTTACACTCAACAGCGAGCTCCACAGACGGCTTTGTTACTGTAAATACATGAGCACAAGCGGGGAAGGGCAGGAGGAGGGGTCTGTTTGTGGGGAGGGTGCCTGTGTGTCCAGAGAACAAGAGATACGGCCAGAGCACCTGTCAGATCATCTGTGCTTAAACCATTTAATCACGCTCTCCAGTGTGTGACAGGGACAGCTTTATAGATGACCACAGAGGAGAAATCCCTGGTAGGGATTGATGGAGAAATGACAGCTCTTATGGTAGGGCTTGTGTAACGTCCAGGTACTTAGCAGTCGACGCTAGCTCCTAAAACATGCTTCCGACATGTCAGGTGCTTCCTAAGCAATATCTGCACTAGAAATATTGATTGAATATCCATCTAAAACGATCCTAAAACCGGTACATTATCTTACATTATCAACATTACTATTCATCATTTCTTACCCCATTGGAAGCCGATTAATTAATATTATCTGCGTCCAATGGGGAAAGAAATTCAGACTAAGTAATATTAGGTAATATTAGGTAATGTTAGGTAATGTTAGGTAATGTTAGGTAATGTTAAGTAATGTTAGGTAATGTTGGTTAATGTTGGTTAATTTTTTTTAAATTAATTTTATTTAACCTTTATTTAACCAGGTAGGCAAGTTGAGAACAAGTTCTCATTTACAATTGCGACCTGGCCAAGATAAAGCAAAGCAGTTCGACACATACAACAACACAGAGTTACACATGGAATAAACAAACATACAATCAATAATACAGTAGAAAAATAAGTCTATATACAATGTGAGCAAATGAGGTGAGATAAGGGAGGTGAAGGCAAAAAAAGGCCATGGTGGCGAAGTAAATACAATATAGCAAGTAAAACACTGGAATGGTAGATTTGCAGTGGAAGAATGTGCAAAGTAGAATTAGAAATAATGGGGTGCAAAGGAGCTAAATAAATAAATATATACAGTAGGGGAAGAGGTTGTTGTTTGGGCTAAATTATAGATGGGCTATGTACAGGTGCAGTAATCTGTGAGCTGCTCTGACAGCTGGTGCTTAAAGCTAGTGAGGGAGATAAGTGTTTCCAGTTTCAGAGATTTTTGTAGTTCGTTCCAGTCATTGGCAGCAGAGAACTGGAAAGAGAGGAGAAAGGAGGATATGGTTTTGGGGGTGACCAGAGAGATATACCTGCTGGAGCGCGTGCTACAGGTGGGTGCTGCTATGGTGACCAGCGACCAATGTTGGTTAATGTTGGTTAATGTTGGGTAATGGTTGGGTAATGTTGGCTAATGTTGGTTAATGTTGGTCAATGTTGGTTAATGTTAGGTAATGTTAGATAATGTTAGGTAATGTTAGGTAACAAGTGTAGTTTCAAGATAATGTACAGGTTTTATGATAATTTTAGATCTCCCTTAACATCACCAGGCTTTTATTTGAAACATTTAGTTTAAAATAAATTATCTAGAAGTATGAACTTCCATTGGGGTAAGAAATGATGACTAGATAACATGAGATAATGTCAAAACAATCAAATTTAATCTGAAAACCAAAATCTTTGTTTCAAAAGAACTAGCGTTTTACAATGTAGGCCCCCCCTTTATTTATTTTTTACCCTTCTTGTATTCTAACACCCCCGGCTCTCCACTGGGCCCTGGGTAGCCCGTCCTCTCCTCCACACCCTGGCAGGGCTCAGACTCTAATTGGCGGAGAGCAGCAGCTAGCGCCTGGGCTACAGTAGCGCTGCTGCTGCACCCATGGTGAAACATTAGCATCGTAGCGGATACCATGTACATGATAATAACCTCAATCTGTGGCTACGGGGACCACCAGTCATGTAAACAGGAATTCTGATGCTGCCGTATAGGCTCACTACAGGGCCCTCCTCCTCCTCCCCACACAAACACACACACCTCACCGTGAAAAGCGTTCGACGGCCGTGCAGCTGAAAGAGTGTGTAATGAACTTGTGTCCATTGATGGAGAATGAGAGGCGTTTGCGAGCGGCCTGTTTGTCCCAGCAGGACCTGCACAGCTCTCATAAATGTCTGAGCAGCTCCACTCCTCCTACCCTACTGATTCTGTTTAGGTTTCCGCTTCAAATGGGGTGATGGACAGCTCGGAGGTTGGAGGAGTGATTTATTTCATTATTTCTCCGTAATATTTAGAGAATCGCTTTGAGGAGACTTTGGTGTTGAACAAGGAAAAGTTATATACAAAAAAATATGTCAGAATGCTGAGTGAACGGCGCCTGGGAGTGAAAATTAAGGTGAAAATAAGGTGAAAATAAGGCAGCCTGCGCAAATATGTTCCGTAGTGTTGTTCTCTCATGTTCTCATACAGATGGAGGATGGGGGCCCAGAAGGCCCAAACGACCCCGGGCCGAAGAAACGTATGATTGGTATTTCCAGTGCAGATATCACTTGGGAAGCACCTGACATGTCGGGAGCATGTTTTAGGGGCTCCCGTCGACTGCTAAGTACCTGGACGCGGCGGATAACCGGAAGACCAACACAGACTTATGCAGCCTCGATGAAAAAAAGTTGAGCATTGATTTTCTGTTGCTGCTTGTAACTGTTAATGTTGATACATCAATAGCCGTGCTAGGAAAGCAGAGGAGCTTAATGGGAGGGCCGAGAATGTTAGAGATACGGCGGAGGTGCCTGCCACTAAATCACAGAATCTATCTCACCGATCGATAAGACAGTAACTGCAAGTGTCCCTCTGCTTTCCTGTTTTATAATAAACTGACAGGCTTGTAATAAGGTCTAGGAGAGAGAGGGAGAGGAACAGTTCCTCCCTGCACCAACATCTATAGCTCACTCGATTCTAAATCAAACCTAGCAGGTAGAAGAGGAGGAGAGGAAGGAGAGATGGAAGAGGGGAGAGAGAGAGGAAGGAGAGACGAGGAAGAAGAGGAGGAGAGGAAGGAGAGATGGAAGAGGGGAGAGAGAGAGGAAGGAGAGACGAGGAAGAAGAGGAGGAGAGGAAGGAGAGATGGAAGAGGGGAGAGAGAGAGGAAGGAGAGACGAGGAAGAAGAGGAGGAGAGGAAGGAGAGATGGAAGAGGGGAGAGAGAGAGGAAGGAGAGACGAGGAAGAAGAGGAGGAAAGGAAGGAGAGAGGGAAAATATTTATTTTTATGAGAACTTTACAGGGCATCTGTCTACTCAGTGTGAACCACTAAAGCTGGGCAGTATGTTGATGAAAGCGGACAAAGATTACAGGACATTCTCTGTCGTACTTCTCTACCTGTCGTCTGGAGGGAGAGTTAAGAGTCTGCGTCAAATTCTACTGCGTCCAAACAGACATAATAATAATAATCAAATAATTTGATGGTTGCTTATTTTTGTCCTATTTCAAACATGTTCAATATTAATACCCAGGTGCTAGGCTGCCAGACACCTTTTATTATGGTTACTGACCAGGACAGGCTTCCAATTCTCATCAGGTTGGTAGTGGATGGGAATGTAGTCCAGTCTGGCTTCCAATTCTCATCAGGTTGGTAGTGGATGGGAATGTATTCCAGTCTACACACTATGTATATTTTATAGGTATCATTTCTTCTAACACACTGAACTAGGCTCCATCCTTTTTATCAGGACAACCTTGAAGCACAATTATGAAGTTGTTTATTTCTCGTTATCACAACTCTATCAAGCAGTAAGTCATAGGATCCAGCGACTTCCAAATCCCCTCGCTTAACAAACTCTAATTCTTCTGGTCCACTTTCTGATAATCCCACTTGTTTGATGACGTGTTAATATAATCCTAAAAACAGCGCGGTAAACTGATAAGAAGATCAGAATAAAAAGGGAGGAAAAGGATTGTGCGATATAGAACTCTTATTGTAGTTATTATATTCATGTTATGGTTAGTTTGTTAAGTTATCGAACAGAGTTACCCATGGGCAGATAGGGTCGGAGTGTCGGGGAGGAATCAGGTGTGGAATTTCCAGAACATTCTGAATGTAAGGCAAAAAGGAGAGAGGTCAAGGGTGTAGAGATACAATTTTGCCCCCAAACTCGTCTTTAATCAACAACAGCCTGCTGTAATGGACAGTAATAATGGCAACATGGAAGGTCGGGTGCTTTTAAAGCTTGATAAAGTCTGAAAGCCTTTTAGAAGCTCTCATTACAGAGGTTGCTTTTCAAAGCTGGGGGGGGGGGGAATCTACAACAAACGTCCGCAGAGGCACCTTTTCCATAGATAGAGGGAAGAAAATCAAGAAATATTAGATTCATTGCTTAGGGGTTGCTGCTACTCTTGATAAGAAAGGAAACTGTCAGTACACTCAAAATGAAGTCATTTCAGGCTTTTGCACTGACTAGATGTAGACTAGATGAGTCCAGTGGTTTTTCATCAAGTCATATTTTGTGAGCACTTTACTGAAACCAGAAGTACTAGATGTATTTCCTGTGTCAAACTGCACTTTATGTGTTGTATACATACATTTTTTTATACTTCCGGCTTTTTAGGCACTCAGTCCTGCAGTCACCTTTTTTATGAATTATATTATTGTGTTCATTGGACAAACCATTCATTCTAGAAGACTTCATACTTTGCTGATTGAAAATACATACCAACACACACACACACACACACACATACTACACACACACACACACACACACACACACACACACACACACACACACACACACACACACACACACACACACACACACACACACACACACACACACACACACACACACACACACACACACACACACACACACACACACACACACACACCATCATGTTTTATATGTGTATTGAGCAAATCAACGCTACACTTCCACTACACTTAAGGCCAAACTGCTGGGCTCACTGGAAGACCCCTCTATTATCTTACATTAGAAGATCGGATGAAGACATGGCAGGGGTTTTATGCTGAATTATTCGGCCCCCGCGCGGTTTTTCCCAGGACGTGAACCGTCACCGCCTCTGAATGTTAATCAATCCCCACCGAAATCCACATGATTAAGTTCGTTTCAGGAAATGCATATTTGCAGGGCATTATGGGAGCCTGGGCTGCGCATGCATTAGTGAACTCCCCAGCTCATTGGCCGGGATCAGAGCATTGATTGGGGAAGCAGCGGAGCCGGGCTGGTAGTGCTTAATTAGGAAATACTTGTCTGGGTATTATGTGTTTTCTTTTTGTCTTGCAGGGCGTTGTGTGTGTGTGTGTGTGTGTGTGTGTGTGTGTGTGTGTGTGTGTGTGTGTGTGTGTGTGTGTGTGTGTGTGTGTGTGTGTGTGTGTGTGTGTGTGTGTGTGTGTGTGTGTGTGTGTGTGTGAGTGTGTGAGTCCTCTATTATAATTTTTTTTCAACAGGTTTGTGTGTTTGTGATGTTTCAGCAGATTGGTGTCTGACCTTGTGGCACCCAGAGTGAAAGACATATATTAATGAGAGATGCTAGCTAGCGCAGGGGAGAGGGCTGAAGGGTGGAAAGGAGTTGGGATGGGTGGAGGGGTTGAGAGAAGGAGAGGAGGGGTGGAATACAGGGAGGTCAGGTGGGGGTTAGGGGGGTTGGAAGGGGAGGAGGGGTTGAGAGGAGGAGAGGATGGGGGTTAGGGGGGTTGGAAGGGGTGGAGGGGTTGAGAGGAGGTCAGGTGGGGGTTAGGGAGGTTGGAAGGGGTGGAGGGGTTGAGAGGAGGAGAGGGTGGGGGTTAGGGAGGTTGGAAGGGGTGGAGGGGTTGAGAGGAGGAGAGGGTGGGGGTTAGGGAGGTTGGAAGGGGTGGAGGAGTTGAGAGGAGGATGCCTCTTGACACTTCAGTGCCCGACTAATTGACAAATCCACTGACCTCATATCTGCCATCCTCACTGTCCAGTCCTCACACCCTCCTCACTGTCCAGTCCTAACACCCTCCTCACTGTCCAGTCCTAACACCCTTCTCACTGTCCAGTCCTAACACCCTTCTCACTGTCCAGTCCTAACACCCTCCTCACTGTCCAGTCATCACACCCTCCTCACTGTACGGCTCTAACACCCTCCTCACTGTGACGTCCTAACACCCTCCTCACTGTCCAGTCCTCACACCCTCCTCACTGTCCAGTCCTCACACCCTCCTCACTGTCCAGTCCTCACACCCTCCTCACTGTCCAGTCTTAACACCCTCTTCACTGTCCAGTCCTCACACCCTCTTCACTGTCCAGTCCTAACACCCTCCTCACTGTCCAGTCCTAACACCCTCTTCACTGTCCAGTCCTCACACCCTCTTCACTGTCCAGTCCTAACACCCTCCTCACTGTCCAGTCCTCACACCCTCCTCACTGTCCAGTCCTAACACCCTCCTCACTGTCCAGTCCTCACACCCTCCTCACTGTCCAGTCCTAACACCCTCCTCACTGTCCAGTCCTCACACCCTCTTCACTGTCCAGTCCTAACACCCTCCTCACTGTCCAGTCCTAACACCCTCCTCACTGGCCAGTCCTCACACCCTCCTCACTGTCCAGTCCTCACACCCTCCTCACTGTCCAGTCCTCACACCCTCCTCACTGTCCAGTCCTAACACCCTCCTCACTGTCCAGTCCTAACACCCTTCTCACTGTCCAGTCCTAACACCCTTCTCACTGTCCAGTCCTAACACCCTTCTCACTGTCCAGTCCTAACACCCTCCTCACTGTCCAGTCCTAACACCCTCCTCACTGTCCAGTCCTAACACCCTTCTCACTGTCCAGTCCTAACACCCTCCTCACTGGCCAGTCCTAACACCCTCTTCACTGTCCAGTCCTCACACCCTCCTCACTGTCACGTCCTGACCATAGTTCTTATGTGTTGTCAGCTGTCAATCGTTGTCCCTGATTGAGAATCATATATAGGTGGCTTGTTTTGTGTTGGGGATTGTGGGTGGTTGTCTTCTGTCTTTGTGTTCTGCACCAGATAGGACTGTTTCGGTTTTCACATTTCTTGTTTTGTTGTTTGTAGTGTTCTAATATATTCTTTATTAAACATGTTGAACACTAGCCGCGCTGCGTTTTGGTCCTCTCCTTCATCCCAGGAAGAAAGCCGTTACACTCACTGTACGGCTCTAACACAGCTGATTCCAGAACTTATACCAGATCAGACCAATTCAAACGTCTGAAGAGGGATTAAAGGGAGAAGGAAACTGAATGTTTTATTAAAGCCTCTTGAAAATGATTCAGTGTGTTCCCCTTGGTTTTATTTTTAGGTGAGATGTAACGATCTCCAAATCAACAGCAAATGCTGCCAACATCCCCCCAAAAAGGCAATTCAATGAGAACAATTGAACTCCAGCTTTATTAGCAAGGGTGCAAAGGAGGCTAGCTAGGTGGGAAGGAACCTACATACTAGCCCGGAAAACACTACTCCTAAGACTGGGATGGAACACAAGCAGTCATCTGAGTACCTGTGAGTGATCGTTAGTTTTTTTGTCTCTTTGAGAAAATAGGTAGAAAAAGGGCCAGATTCTAGGAATGTTAATTAGTGCTCTGTCCCCTGTGTGGAGCACCTACTAGCACAGCCCGGCGTTCCGGCTTTTCATGGCGTTCCCTGGCATTCCCTGGCGTTCCCTGACATTCCCTGGCGTTCCCTGGCATTCCCTGATATTCCCTGGTGTTCCCTGGCGATCCCTGGCATTCCCTGACATTCCCTGGCATTCCCTGGCGTTCCCTGCCATTCCCTGGCATTCCCTGGCGTCCCCTGACATTCCCTAACATTCCCTGGCGTTCCCTGGTGGTCGTTGGCATTCCCTGACATTCCCTGGCGTTCCCTGACATTCCCTGGTGTTCCCTGACATTCCCTGGCGTTCCCTGACATTCCCTGGTGTTCCCTGTCATCCCCTGGCATTCCCTGGGTTTCCCTGGAGTTAAATATTGGGCACAAACTCACAAACTGTTCCCTGGCATTCCCTGACATTCCCTGGCGTTCCCTGACATTCCCTGACATTCCCTGGTGTTCCCTGGAGTTCCCTGTCATCCCCTGGCATTCCCTGGTTTTACCTGGCATTCCCTGGCTTTCCCTGGCTTTCCCTGGAATTCCCTGATGTTCCCTGGTGTTCCCTGGCATTCCCTGACATTCCCTGGTGTTCCTTGGTGTTCCCTATCATCCCCTGGCATTCCCTGGCGTTCCCTGGCTTTCTCTGGCGTTCCCTGGCGTTCCCTGACATTCCATGGCATTCCCTGACGTTCCCTGGCGTTCCCTGGCGTTCCCTGTCATCCCCTGGCATTCCCTGGCTTTCCATGGCATTCTCTGGAGTTCCCTGGTGTTCCCTGTCATCCCCTGACATTCCCTGGCTTTCCCTGGCTTTCCCTGCTTTCCCTGGCGTTCCCTGGTGTTCCCTTGGGTTCCCTGGTGTTCCCTGTCATTCCCCGGTGTTCCCTGGTTTCACTGGCTTCTGACTGGTCATGAAAGGGGCTGCCTCACACAATTACACATGACTGAGGCTGACCTCGAGATCTGGGGTCACCCCAAGCTCCCCTAACTGCCCACTTATGCCGATATCACTGCATCTGCAATGTAACAAACGCACACACACACACGCACACACACAACACACACACACAACACACACACACACACACACACACTTCTCTCTTCAGACTGACTGGAGAAAGGGAGAGAGAGAGGGATGTAGAAGAATGGACAAATGGAGAAAAAGAGAAAAAGAGAGCCAAGGAAAGAAAAATAAAATAAAAGTGTAACTGTGAGAGGGGTCGGGGGTAAGAGATGGCAAGATGTAAACAGAGCCAAGTAGCAGGAGAAAAGAGGAGAGTCCTTTTCTTTATTGACGGGCAGCTTTACAAAGAGCCAAGCAGTTAGCGATACTGACTGATCGCACTAGTGTTGACGCGCTGATTGAGAACGCCAGGGTTAGAGCTATGGGGTAGACTAATGTCAGGCCAGGGGAAATGTAACTTTGATTTCCTTTCAAAGGCTTCATTTGAGCTTAAATGTGAAGGGGTACATGTATAAGAGAAGAGGCCTGTCCAGGATTGGTGTGCGTGTGTCTGTGTGTCTGTGTGTCTGTGTGTATTCGTCTGATCTGGATTTGACCTTGTGTGGCAAGCTGTAGTTGGAAGAGCTCTGTGTGTGTGTGTGTGTGTGTGTGTGTGCTTGTGTGTGTGTGTGTGTGTGTGTGCGTGCGTGCGTGCGTGCGTGCGCGTGTGTGTGTGTGTGTGTTGTTAACCCGTCTCACCTTGGACTGACTGGTACCTTTATCTCACATCGATCTCTACATTCGGGTGATCAGAATTCTACCAAGCATCTCTCGACCAAAAGCCTTTAAAGGATGTCTATACATCCAAATGCCAGTCAATCTCAATCTGATTCAAGATGCTCTATATATCCTCGGATGTAGTTGTATTGTGTAACACTCATCTATACGAGAGAAATGACTGTCAAGCCACGAGGGAAGGAAAAGGTTGGAGTGACAACTACGGCATATTAACTCGCATAATTGTAAAATGTGCACATACAGTACGTCAAAACCAAAATAGAATCATGCACTTCTACCAATGTGATGTCTATTTGTATCCTGCCGTAGCTGTATAACATGTGATGTCTATTTGTATCCTGCAGTAGCTGTATAACATGTGATGTCTATTTGTATCCTGCAGTAGCTGTATAACATGTGATGTCTATTTGTATCCTGCAGTAGCTGTATAACATGTGATGTCTATTTGTATCCTGCAGTAGCTGTATAACATGTGATGTCTATTTGTATCCTGCAGTAGCTGTATAACATGTGATGTCTATTTGTATCCTGCCGTAGCTGTATAACATGTGATGTCTATTTGTATCCTGCCGTAGCTGTATAACATGTGATGTCTATTTGTATCCTGCAGTAGCTGTATAACATGTGATGTCTATTTGTATCCTGCAGTAGCTGTATAACATGTGATGTCTATTTGTATCCTGCAGTAGCTGTATAACATGTGATGTCTATTTGTATCCTGCAGTAGCTGTATAACATGTGATGTCTATTTGTATCCTGCCGTAGCTGTATAACATGTGATGTCTATTTGTATCCTGCCGTAGCTGCATAATACTTGTGATGTGAAGCTGATAAAAAGGTGTGCTCCACTTGATAGGTAATTGGAGCAAGGGATGGTCCCCTATCTATTGTCAACACTGACCCATAGTAGGAATAACTTACTAACTTAGGTAGCAAGTATCAGGTAGAATGTAATAGGTAGCATGTATTAATTAGAATGTAATAGGTAGCATGTTTCAGGTAGCATGTATCAGGTAACATGTATCAGGTAGAATGTAATATGTAACATGTATTAATTAGAATGTAATAGGTAGCATGTATCAGGTAACATGTATCATGTAACATGTATCAGGTAGCATGTAATAGGTAGCATGTATTAATTAGAATGTAATAGGTCGCATGTTTCAGGTAGCATGTATCAAGTAGCATGTATCAGGTAGCATGTATCAGGTAACATGTATCAGGTAGAATGTAATAGATAGCATGTATCATGTAACATGTATCAGGTAGCATGTATCAATTAGAATGTAATAGGTAGCATGTATCAGGTAACATTTATCAGGTAACATGTATCAGGTAGCATGTATCAGGTAACATGTATCAGGTAACATGTATCAGGTAACAATGTATCAGGTAACATGTATCAGGTAGCATGTATCAAGTAGAATGTATCAATTAGAATGTAATAGGTAGCATGTATCAGGTAGCATGTATCAGATAACATGTATCAGGTAGCATGTATCGGGTAACATGTATCAGGTAGCATGTATCAATTATAATGTAATAGGTAGCATGTATCAGGTAGCATGTATCAGGTAACATGTATCAGGTAGCATGTATCAGGTAGCATGTATAAGGTAACATGTATAAGGTAACATGTATCACGTAGAATGTATCAATTAGAATGTAATAGGTAGCATGTATCAGGTAACATGTATCATGTAACATGTATCAGGTAGCATGTAATAGGTAGCATGTATTAATTAGAATGTAATAGGTAGCATGTATCATGTAACATGTATCAGGTAGCATGTATCAATTAGAATGTAATAGGTAGCATGTATCAGGTAGCATGTATCAGGTAACATGTATCAGGTAGAATGTAATAGATAGCATGTATCATGTAACATGTATCAGGTAGCATGTATCAATTAGAATGTAATAGGTAGCATGTATCAGGTAACATTTATCAGGTAACATGTATCAGGTAGCATGTATCAGGTAACATGTATCAGGTAACATGTATCAGGTAACAATGTATCAGGTAACATGTATCAGGTAGCATGTATCAAGTAGAATGTATCAATTAGAATGTAATAGGTAGCATGTATCAGGTAGCATGTATCAGATAACATGTATCAGGTAGCATGTATCAGGTAACATGTATCAGGTAGCATGTATCAATTATAATGTAATAGGTAGCATGTATCAGGTAGCATGTATCAGGTAACATGTATCAGGTAGCATGTATCAGGTAGCATGTATAAGGTAACATGTATAAGGTAACATGTATCACGTAGAATGTATCAATTAGAATGTAATAGGTAGCATGTATCAGGTAACATGTATCATGTAACATGTATCAGGTAGCATGTAATAGGTAGCATGTATTAATTAGAATGTAATAGGTAGCATGTATCATGTAACATGTATCAGGTAGCATGTATCAATTAGAATGTAATAGGTAGCATGTATCAGGTAACATTTATCAGGTAACATGTATCAGGTAGCATGTATCAGGTAACATGTATCAGGTAACATGTATCAGGTAACAATGTATCAGGTAACATGGATACACAGTCCCGTGTGGCTCAGTTGGTAGAGCATGGCGCGTGCAACGCCAGGGTTGTGGGTTCATTCCCCACGGGGGGACCAGGATGAATATGTATGAACTTTCCAATTTGTAAGTCGCTCTGGATAAGAGCGTCTGCTAAATGACTTAAATGTAAATGTATCAGGTAACATGTATCAGGTAGAATGTAATAGGTAGCATGTATCAGGTAGCATGTATCAGGTAGCATGTATCAGGTAACATGTATCAGGTAGCATGTATCAGGTAGCATGTATCAGGTAGCATGTATCAGGTAGCATGTATCAGGTATCAGGTATCAGGTAACATGTATCAGGTAACATGTATCCGGTAGCATGTATCAGGTAGCATGTATCCGGTAGCATGTATCCGGTAGCATGTATCCGGTAGCATGTATCCGGTAGCATGTATCCGGTAGCATGTATCAGGTAGCATGTATCAGGTAGCATGTATCAGGTAGCATGTATCAGGTAGCATGTATCAGGTAGCATGTATCAGGTAGCATGTATCAGGTAGAATGTAATAGGTAGCATGTATCAGGTAACATGTATCAGGTAACATGTATCCGGTAGCATGTATCCGGTAGCATGTATCCGGTAGCATGTATCCGGTAGCATGTATCAGGTAACATGTATCAGGTAGCATGTAGCATGTATCCGGTAACATGTATCCGGTAGCATGTATCCGGTAGCATGTATCCGGTAGCATGTATCCGGTAGCATGTATCCGGTAGCATGTATAAGGTAACATGTATAAGGTAGAATGTATCAGGTAGAATGTAATAGGTAACATGTATCAGGTAGCATGTATCAGGTAGCATGTATCAGGTAACATGTATCAGGTAGAATGTAATAGGTAACATGTATCATGTATCAGGTAGAATGTAATAGGTAACATGTATCAGGTAACATGTATCAGGTAACATGTATCCGGTAGCATGTATCCGGTAGAATGTAATAGGTAGCATGTATCAGGTAGCATGTATCAGGTAACATGTATCAGGTAACATGTATCCGGTAGCATGTATCCGGTAGCATGTATCCGGTAACATGTATCAGGTAACATGTAGCAGGTAACATGTAGCATGTAGCATGTATCAGGTAACATGTATCAGGTAACATGTATCAGGTAGAATGTAATAGGTAGCATGTATCAGTGCTATTGCTTAAATTAAAGAGTGTTTCACCTCATTTTGCTTTCTGTATTCACACAGAACGGCATGGGAGTAGTTTCATGCCTCATTTCATTATCTCCCTATTAATAGGCTCCTTAGATGGAGTAAATTACACACACACACACACACACACACACACACACACACACACACAGTACAGTAAAAAACACCTACACATTTACGCATGCATTCACACACGCACAAACACACGCACGCACGCACACACGCACGCACGCACGCACACACACACTCCCCTAGACTGTGGGATGATATTAATCAGATCCCTTCTAATCTCCTGGCTTTAGTGTTTGTTTCCAGGCCTCTCTCCGTAGCGTCTACCGGGGGCCCCGGCTGCACCAGAGAACAGGCTGCACCGGAAAACAGGCAGCACCAGAGAACAGGCAGCAACAGAGAACAGGCTGCACCAGAGAACAGGCAGCACCAGAGAACAGGCTGCACCAGAGAACAGGCAGCAACAGAGAACAGGCAGCAACAGAGAACAGGCTGCACCAGAGAACAGGCTGCACCAGAGAACAGGCAGCACCAGAGAACAGCCAGCACCAGAGAACAGGCTGCACCAGAGACCAGGCAGCAACAGAGAACAGGCAGCACCAGAGAACAGGCAGCACCGTGGGCCTTCCCTCAGGTGAGGCTTTCATAATGGATGATGTTATGGATGATGGTACCGGCAAATTATTTAGACAATCAACCGCACAAATCCCTCATCACACCCACCCACCCACCCAGCCTCCCCTCTTACCCCTCCCCCCTCCCACCACTCTGCCACAAACACCCAAAACACAAGGGATGCTGCTCCTTTGTTTAGCGGGAGGTGGGAGAAGTTAAGCCCTATTCCAGGTGGTCCTGAGAGGGGTTGATGAGGAGGGGGAGGAGGAGAGGTAGGTGTGAGAAGGAGAGGTGGAGGGGTGAGAAGGGGTGTGGTTGGGTCTGAGATTGTGTTGAGATCAGATGTGAAAATGCAATTGATATGGTAATATGTGTTTGACGAACAGCCAAGTACATAACAATTCCGTCAATCATTCCTGATAGAAAGCATCAGCCCTAGAAGTCCGTGTTTGATAGGGGGAACCAGTGTCCACAGTAGGCTAGGCGGAGCATATCACATGGTCTTGAAATAATGGTAAACTACCGGAGTGAGAAGGTGCAAGTTACAAAGGGGAAACGGTGAGAAAAGTCCCATGGTTGACCAACAAACACACACAGAATATTTAACATGCTTTCTTAGGTATTTGTGTGTGTTTGCCTGTTCTCTCTGTTCCCCTACCTCACCTCTCACCCTCTCAATGTCCTCCCCCACCGCAGCCTCCCTCCTCCCCCACCGCAGCCTCTCCCCCCTGTAACTGAGCAACCCTCCCAACCTCTTCTCTCCCTCACCCAGCCCCCCAGCCTCCCTCTCTCTGGTAGTCAGACACACCTCCTCCTCTCTCCACCAACCTCCTGCCCCCCACCCCTTGGATACTCACCCAAGCTGAACAGAACCAGGAACTTGAGGCAGACGAACTCCCTCTGGTCCAGCTGCAGGGAGCGCAGCTTGCCCACCAGCTCCTGAGCGTGGCTCATCAGGTTGTTTAGAGTAGCTCCGGCTTGGGAGGCAATTACAGCATAATCCACCTGCAGGAGAGGGGGAATGGGAGAGGGTACACACAAACACGCACACATTTCATTGTCTAGTTTATTTCCTCTACGGAATGACAGGAGCAAAATTTGCACTTTACACTTCGATTTAGTAAATATCGCCCAAGCAGTACTATAACAGCATGTTGTCGTCCAAGCAGTACTATAACAGCATGTTGTCGTCCAAGCAGTACTATAACAGCATGTTGTCGTCCAAGCAGTACTATAACAGCATGTTGTCGTCCAAGCAGTACTATAACAGCATGTTGTAGCCCAAGCAGTACTATAACAGCATGTTGTAGCCCAAGCAGTACTATAACAGCATGTTGTAGCCCAAGCAGTACTATAACAGCATGTTGTCGTCCAAGCAGTACTATAACAGCATGTTGTCGTCCAAGCAGTACTATAACAGCATGTTGTCGTCCAAGCAGTACTATAACAGCATGTTGTCGTCCAAGCAGTACTATAACAGCATGTTGTCGCCCAAGCAGTACTATAACAGCATGTTGTCGTCCAAGCAGTACTATAACAGCATGTTGTAGCCCAAGCAGTACTATAACAGCATGTTGTCGTCCAAGCAGTACTATAACAGCATGTTGTCGTCCAAGCAGTACTATAACAGCATGTTGTCGTCCAAGCAGTACTATAACAGCATGTTGTCGTCCAAGCAGTACTATAACAGCATGTTGTCGTCCAAGCAGTACTATAACAGCATGTTGTCGTCCAAGCAGTACTATAACAGCATGTTGTCGTCCAAGCAGTACTATAACAGCATGTCGGATAATGGCGTGTGTATTGGTTTGTCTCCCACATGAATCGTCTCTTTGTGCCAGATTGGGTTCAGATGACTTCTGTTTCTTTTTTCCCTGTGTGTGTGTGTGTGGGTGTGTGTGTATACAGGAATTATGTATAATATTGTACTGCTCTAGAGATGTATGTATATTATTGTACTGCTCTAGGGATGTCATTTACTATTATGTATTGATTTTGATGTTTATTTTTTCACTCTTTATGCGATGCAGAGAATACCGGAAGAAGAATGATAATTTGATTACCACAGTGAATTATTGTAATGTTTGTTTACGTGTCAATTAATCCCATAAGGGATGGGTTGCCAATTGGCGATTTGATACAAAAATAAAATGTAATTCATTCATTCATTCATACAATGAAGTACAACAGGTGACTGGTCCAGCTAGTGGTTGATCTCACACTACACACTCCTATGCAGTGTATACTGAAGTTGAGGTGAGAAACATGTGTTGTGTGGATGAATGAACATCTTTTGGAAAGTAAAAACAATTGGATTTTCTCAATTGGTATCTTCTACTTGACAGACAGCTCAGATGATGTCCTTCGTATGATGTCATAAGATGTCCTTACTGTGATGGCAGATGCTGTCATTACTATGATGTCAGATGATGTCATTACTATGATGTCATAAGATGTCCTTACTGTGATGTCAGATGATGTCATTACTATGATGTCAGATGATGTCCTTACTATGATGTCATAAAATGTCCTTACTGTGATGTCAGATGATGTCCTTACTATGACGTCATAAGATGTCCTTACTGTGATGTCAGATGATGTCATTACTATGATGTCAGATGATGTCCTTACTATGATGTCATAAGATGTCCTTACTGTGATGTCAGATGATGTCCTTACTATGATGTCATAAGATGTCCTGACTATGATGTCAGATGATGTCCTTACTATGCTTTCTCTCTCTCTCCTGTGTTGTCTAACATGCTGTGTCGTCATGTGCGGCAGGTAGCCTAGTGGTTAGAGTGTTGGACTAGTAACTGAAAGGTTGCAAGATCAAATCCCCGAGCTGACACGGTATAAATCTGTCGTTCTGCCCCCTGAACAAGGCAGTTAACACACGGTTCCGAGGCTGTCATTGCAAATAATAATTAGTTCTTAACTGACTTGCCTAGTTAAATAAAACATGTGTTGCTGGCATGCATTGTCTTTGTCTTAGGTCTCTCTTTATGTTGTGTTGTTTCTCATGTTGTGAAGTGTGTTTTGGCCTATATTTTTATTTATTTTATTTGTATTTTTAATCCCAGCCCCCATTGTACTCAGTGAAGTATTGTTTTGAATTTGCCCCAAACAAAATACTTTGTATTCAAGACATAAAGTACATTTCTTTGACACATTTTTTTGCAGTATTAATTTAGTGCCTTGTTGCAAACAGGATGCATGTTTTGGAATATTTTTAAATTCTGTACAGGATTCCTTCTTTTCCCTCTGTCAATAAGGTTAGTATTGTGGAGTAACTACAATGTTGTTGATTCATCCTCAGTTTTCTCCTATCACAGCCATTAAACTGTGTAACTGTTTTAAAGTCACTATTGGTCTCATGTTGAAATCAACTGAGTTACTGTAGTAAGGACGCCTGTGTCTTTGTAGTGATTTTGCCAATCTACCAATAGGTGTCCTTCTTTGCGAGGCATTGGAAAACCTCTTTGTGGTTTAATCTGTTTGAAATTCATTGCTTGACTGAGGGACCTTACAGATAATTGTATGTGTGGGGTACAGACATGAGGTAGTCATTCAAAAACCATGTTAAACACTATTATTTCACACATATTGAGTTCAATGCAACTTATTATGTGACATTTTTACTCCTGAACTAATTTAGGTTTGCCATAACAAAAGGGTTGAATACTTATTGACTCAAGACATTTCAGCTTTTAATTTGTTATTAATCAGTAAAAATGTCTAAAAACATAATTCCACTTTGACATTATGGGGTGTTGTGTGTAAGCCAGTTAATAAAAATGTTTTAATCAATTTTAAATTCAGGCTGTAACACAACAAAATGTGGAAAAGGTCAAAGGGTCTGAACACTTTCTGAAGACACTGTATGTATCTTAGATATAGGTTTTACATACAAACTTTACATGTCCGCACTCACATAGGCTTAGCAAAAATAACATGGTTGCTGTGGTAGAATGTTTATTTTGATTGCCGATTTCCTCATTTATTGCTTGACTGAAGGTAGTCATCAGGTAGTCTGATTTCAGATGTGTCCGTATAAACAGGATTATTAGGGAAAGCGTTATTCTTGTAAAGCATGTAAACTTTTTAAACAAACTATTATATTAATCTGACTGGAGAGAGAGAGACGGAGAGAGACGGAGAGAGAAGGAGAGAGATGGAGAGAGGAGAGACAGAGACAGAGAGAGAGAGACAGAGAGACAGAGACAGAGAGAGAGAGACAGAGAGACAGAGACAGAGACAGAGAGAGAGAGACAGAGAGAGAGCGCGTGTTCACCTCTCTCCTTCCCCCTCCTCTCCCCTCTCTATCTCCAGTCCCCTCTTCTCCCCTCCTCTGCGTCTGGATGCGGGGGTCGGGGAGAGAGAGGGACGAGGCGTGAGAGGGGCGAGGGGTGAGAGCGTGTGAGCCCCCCCTGGAGGTCCCCCAGGCCCGCCCCTCCTCATGGTCTGGCCCGGTGCTGGCCCCGTGGCACACCGAAAGCCCTTTCAGGTGCACTTAATATCTGCAGCAGCAGCAAATTTGTCTGGGAGGCAAGTCTATAGCTGCCACTCACAGGAGTCTGGCCATATTACATTTTAATATTTATTGACAAACATTAGCATAATTGACTGTGCCAGGGTTTCTTGGGGAAGGTAGAGGAAGGGATAGGGCTGTTTCTCTGGGAAGGTAGACAGCTGAGGGAGGGGTAGGGACAGGACTGTTTCTCTGGGAAGGTAGACGGCTGAGGGAGGGGAGAGGATAGGGCTGTTTCTCTGGGAAGGTAGACAGCTGAGGGAGGGGAGAGGATAGGGCTATTTCTCTGGGAAGGTAGACAGCTGAGGGAGGGGTAGGGATAGGACTGTTTCTCTGGGAAGGTAGACAGCTGAGGGAGGGGTAGGGATAGGACTGTTTCTCTGGGAAGGTAGACGGCTGAGGGAGGGGAGAGGATAGGGCTGTTTCTCTGGGAAGGTAGACGGCTGAGGGAGGGGAGAGGATAGGGCTTCCCCCTAAGCTCAGGAAGGTAGACGGCTGAGGGAGGGGAGAGAATAGTGTTGTTTCTCTGGGAAGGTAGACGGCTGAGGGAGGGGTCCTCGCGAGTCGCATTAATTAAATATGATGAGTAGAATGTTTTAAATCATCAGGCTGGTACGATTCCGAGATACACGCCAGCTTTTTTCTCTCCTCCTCACGTCGTCTCTCTGTCTCTCCCCTTCTCTCTCTCTCTCTCTCTCTCTCTCTCTCTGTCTCTCCATCACTCCATCTCTCTCTCTCTGTCTCTCCATCTCTCCCTCTCTCTGTCTCTCCATCTCTCCCTCTCTCTCTCTCCTGTCTCTCCATCGCTCCCTCTCCCTTCTCTCTCTCTCTCTCTCTCTCTCTCTCTCAGAATATCTATTTTCTCCTCTCTTTCTCCATCTCTCTCTCTCTCCCCCTCTTCATCTCCCTCATTCCTTTTTTGAGGTGGTGGAAATGATGAGTCAGTGAAAAGTCAACCCTCCCTCCCTCCTAAGGTGTCAATCAATTTATAGAAAACCAACTGTGCATGAAATAACTTCAATGAAGGATTGGACTCTTGATGTCAATGCCTTGGGTAATGGCTTCCTAGCCTTAAGTAAAAAATATTTTTGTGACAAATTTGATTTGTCACATGCCCCGAATACAACGGATGTAGACTTTACAATAAACAGCTTGCTTACGAACCCTTCCCAACGATGCAGAGTTAAACAAATAATAATAAAAAAAAAAAAAATACACAAGAATGGAGCTAAATACAGGAAGTACCAGTACCAGATCACTATGGAGCTATATACAGGAAGTACCAGTACCAGATCACTATGGAGCTATATACAGGAAGTACCAGTACCAGATCACTATGGAGCTATATACAGGAAGTACCAGTACCAGTATCAGATCACTATGGAGCTATATACAGGGAGTACCAGTACCAGATCAATGTGGAGCTATATACAGGGAGTACCAGTACCAGATCAACGTGGAGCCATATACAGGAAGTACCAATACCAGATCAATGTGGAGCTATATACAGGAAGTACCAGTACCAGATCAATGTGGAGCTATATACAGGTAGCTATATCAGGATGGATAATAATAAGGTATTTGAGGTAGATATGTACATGAAGGCAGGGGTAAGATGTCTAGGCATCAAGATAGATAATAATAAGTAATTTGAGGTAGATATGTACATGAAGGCAGGGTGAAGTGACTAGACATCAGGATAGATAATAATAAGGTATTTGAGGTAGATATGTACATGAAGGCAGGGTGAAGTGAACAGACATCAGGATAGATAATAATAAGGTATTTGAGGTAGATATGTACATGAAGGCAGGGTGAAGTGACTAGGCATCAGGATAGATAATAATAAGGTATTTAAGGTAGATATGTACATGAAGACAGGATAAAGTGACTAGACATCAGGATAGATAATAATAAGGTATTTAAGGTAGATATGTACATGATGGCAGGGTAAAGTGACTAGGCATCAGGATAGATAATAATAAGGTATTTGAGGTAGATATGTACATGAAGGCAGGGTAAAGTAACTAGGCATTAGGATAGATAATAATAAGAGTAAAATGAAAAACAGAGTAGCAACAGCAAATGATGAGTGTGAAAGTGTGTTTGTGTGTTTGTTTGTGGCGTTATGCGTGTGTGTGTGTTATGTGTGTGTGTGTGTTGTGTGTGTGTGTGTGTGTGTGTGTGTGTGTGTGTGTGTGTGTGTGTGTGTGTGTGTGTGTGTGTGTGTGTGTGTGTGTGTGTGTGTGTGTGTGTGTGTGTGTGTGTGTGTGTGTGTGTGTGTGTGAATGTGTTTGGTTTTTGTGTGAGAGTGTCAGTGTAGTTTCTGTGTGAGTGAGTGTGTATGTAATGTGTGTTTATACAGTATATACAGTATAGTCTTGTGAGTGTGCATAGAGTCAGTGCAAGATAGGGTCAGTGCAAATAGTCCGGGTAAACCATTTAATTAACTATTTAGCAGTTTTATGGCTTAGGGGTAGAGGCCTGTTGGTTCCAGAGCCGTTTGTCAGACGGTAGCAGAGTGAACCGTCTATGGATTGGGTGGCTACATAGATGGATCAGGTAAACAATAAGGTCAACCTAGCATTATTACTTCAACAGAGGCAACCAAAATGGATATGGGTGCAAAATGACAAATTAGGGTGAAAAAAGTAAATTGTGTGGGCTAACAAAATGGCTAACAGAATTGGGTGGCTGATATGGCTCAGCTTGCGAAAGTATTCACCCCCTTGGCATTTTTCCTATTTCGTTGCATTACAACTTGGAATTAAAATATAAACAAGAAATAAGACAAAAAAAACGGAAAACTTCAGCATGCAGAACTATTCCCCCCCATCAAAATCAATACTTTGAAGAGCCACCTTTTGCAGCAATTACAGCTGCAAGTCTCTTGGGGTACGTCTCTATAAGCTTGGCACATCTAGCCACTGGGACTTGCCCATTCTTCAAGGCAAAACTGCTCCAGCTCCTTCAAGTTGGATGGGTTCCGCTGGTGTACAGCAATCTTTAAGTCATACCACAGATTCTCAATTGGATTGAGGTCTGGGCTTTGACTAGGCCATTCCAAGACATTTAAATGTTTCCTCCTAAACCATTCGAGTGTTGCTTTAGCAGTATGCTTAGGGTCATTGTCCTGCTGGAAGTTGAACCTCCGTCCCAGTCTCAAATCTCTGGAAGACTGAAACAGGTTTCCCTCAAGAATTTCCCTGTATTTAGTGCCATCCATCATTCCTTTAATTCTGACCAGTTTCCCAGTCCCTGCCGATGAAACACATCCCCACAGCATGAAGCTGCCACCCCCATGCTTCACTGTGGGGATGGTGTTCTCGGGGTGATGAGAGATGTTGAGTTTAAATACCTTTGCAAGGCACTGTATAAAAAAACAATGCCTTCAATTAATTGTGTAAGGGCTAGATTAAATCCGTATCGTTGAAGTTCAGCACAATAGCGCAATTTGAAATTTAAAGGTAATTTCTGATTGAGCTGACATATGCATAATTTACCGTGAATGCAGTCTCCGCTAATGCGAAAACATTGCCTTTAAATGTCTATCCCGCTATAGCATGGCTCTTCAGCGCTACGGATTGAATTGAGCTCTAAATCGTTCAGAAGTTTGGATTAAAGTGTTCTACTTCAAAGACGACAGAAAGTTCCTTTGAAAAGACAATGTTATTCAATAGTAGTGGAAACCTGCTGAATAAATGTGTTTGTTCAGAGAAGATTTTTTGAATAATATTTTCACATTTGCCTTTCGTGTGCTAGTGCCATTGACATCAAGCAATATCAAAGACTTATCTTGCAGAGGAAATGCCAAGACCATGCTTGTGCATTCATACCCTACTGAACTCAGCCAGTGTTTTCACATGACACCAGCAGTCACATCTTGTGTTTGAACCAAAGACAGTTCTTCAGTACAAGACAGACCAAAGAGCTGTATAAATTAGATTTGTGTGATCACATATAAGTTGCCATATCAGATTACTCCGAAGGCCAATTCCTGACTAAGCTGACAGACAGGAGGGCAGTGATAGTGGTGGTGGTTATAGCGGTAGTGGTTATAGGGGTGGTTATAGGGGTGGTGGCTATAATGGTGGTGGTTATAGTGGTGGTGGTTATAGTGGTGGTTATAGTGGTGGTGGTGGTGGTGGTGGTTGTAGTGGTGGTTATAGTGGTTGTGGTTATAGTGGTGGTGGTTATAGTGGTGGTTATAGTGGTGGTGGTTATAGTGGTGGTGGTTATAGTGGTGGTGGTTATAGTGGTGGTTATAGTGGTGGTGGTTATAGTGGTGGTGGTTATAGTGGTAGTGGTTATAGTGGTGGTTATAGTGGTGGTTATAGTGGTGCTTATAGTGGTGGTGCTTATAGTGGTAGTGGTTATAGTGGTGGTGGCTATAGTGGTGGTGGTTATAGTGGTGGTGGTTATAGTGGTGGTTATAGTGGTAGTGGTTATAGTGGTGGTTATAGTGGTGGTTATAGTGGTGGAAGTAGTAATGGTGGTGGTGGTTATAGGGGTGGTGGTTATAGTGGTGATTGTTATAGTGGTGGTGGTTATAGTGGTGGTGGTTATAGTGGTGGTGGTGGTTATAGTGGTGGTGGTGGTTATAGTGGTGGTTATAGTGGTGGTTAAAGTGGTGGTTATAGTGGTGGTGGTGGTTATAGTGGTGGTGGTTATAGTGGTTGTGGTTATAGTGGTGGTGGTTATAGTGGTGGTGGTGGTGGTAGTGGTTGTGGTTATAGTGGTGGGTGGTTATAGTGGTGGTAGTGGTTATAGTGGTGGTGGTTATAATGGTGTTGGTTATAGTGGTGGTTATAGTGGTGGTAGTTATAGTGGTGGTGGTAAAAGTGGTGGTGGTTGTAGTGGTGGTTATAGTGGTGGTTATAGTGGTGGTGGTTATAGTGGTGGTGGTTGTAGTGGTGGTGATGGTTATAGTGGTGGTGGTTATAGTGGTGGTTATAGTGGTGGTTATAGTGGTGGTGGTTATAGTGGTGGTGGTTATTGTGGTGGTGGTTATTGTGGTGGTGGTTATAGTGGTGGTGGTTATTGTGGTGGTGGTTATAGTGGTGGTGGTTATTGTGGTGGTGGTTATTGTGGTGGTGGTTATAGTGGTGGTGGTTATAGTGGTGGTGGTTATTGTGGTGGTGGTTATAGTGGTGGTTATTGTGGTGGTGGTTATAGTGGTGGTTATAGTGGTGGTTATAGTGGTAGTGGTTATAGTGATGGTAGTGGTTACAGTGGTGGTTATAGTGGTGGTAGTTATAGTGGTAGTGGTTATAGTGGTGGAAGTAGTAATGGTGGTGGTGGTTATAGTGGTGGTGGTTATAGTGGTGGTTATAGTGGTAGTGGTTATAGTGGTGGTTATAGTGGTGGTGGTTATAGTTCTGGTGGTGGTTCTAGTGGTGGTTATAGTTCTGGTGGTGGTAGTGGTTATAGTGGTAGTGGTTATAGTGGTGGTTATAGTGGTGGTGGTTATAGTGGTGGTGGTTATAGTGGTGGTTATAGTGGTGGTGGTTATAGTGGTGGTGGTTATAGTGGTAGTGGTTATAGTGGTGGTGGTTATAGTGGTGGTTATAGTGGTGGTGGTATTAGTGGTGGTGGTTATAGTGGTGGTGGTTATAGTGGTGGTTATAGTGGTGGTGTTTATAGTGGTGGTGGTGGTTATAGTGGTGGTGGTTATAGTGGTGGTGGTTATAGTGGTGGTGGTTATAGTGGCGGTGGTTATAGTGGTGGTGGTTATAGTGGTAGTGGTTATAGTGGTGGTTATAGTGGTGGTTATAGTGGTGGTTATAGTGGTAGTGGTTGTAGTGGTAGTGGTTAAAGTGGTGGTGGTTATAGTGGTAGTGGTGTTGTGGTGGTTATAGTGGTGGTGGTTATAGTGGTGGTGGTGGATATAGTGGTGGTGGTTATAGTGGTGGTAGTGGTGGTTATGGTGGTGGTGGTTATAGTGGTGGTGGTTATAGTGGTGGTGGTGGTTATAGTGGTGGTGGTGGTGATAGTGGTGGTGGTGATAGTGGTGGTGGTGATAGTGGTGGTGGTTATAGTGGTGGTGGTTATAGTGGTGGTGGTTATAGTGGTGGTTATAGTGGTGGTTATAGTGGTGGTGGTTAGTGTGGTGGTGGTTATATTGGTGATTGTTATAGTGGTGGTGGTTATAGTGGTGGTGGTGGTTATAGTGGTGGTTAAAGTGGTGGTTATAGTGGTGGTGGTGGTTATAGTGGTGGTGGTTATAGTGGTGGTGGTGGTTATAGTGGTGGTGGTTATAGTTTTAGTGGTGGTGGTGGTGGTTATAGTGGTGGTGGTGGTGGTTTTAGTGGTGGTGGTTATAGTGGGGGTGGTGGTTATAGTGGTGGTGGTTATAGTGGTTGTGGTTATAGTGGTGGTGGTTATAGTGGTGGTGGTTATAGTGGTGGTAGTGGTTATAGTGGTGGTGGTTATAGTGGTGGTGGTTATAGTGGTGTTGGTTATAGTGGTGGTTATAGTGGTGGTGGTAATAGTGGTGGTGGTTGTAGTGGTGGTGGTGGTTATAGTGGTGGTTATAGTTGTTGTTATAGTGGTGGTTATAGTGGTAGTGGTTATAGTGATGGTAGTGGTTATAGTGGTGGTTATAGTGGTGGTGGTTATAGTGGTAGTGGTTATAGTGGTGGAAGTAGTAATGGTGGTGGTGGTTATAGTGGTGGTGGTTATAGTGGTGGTTATAGTGGTAGTGGTTATAGTGGTGGTTATAGTGGTGGTGGTTATAGTTCTGGTGGTGGTTATAGTGGTGGTTATAGTTCTGGTGGTGGTAGTGGTTATAGTTGTAGGGGTTATAGTGGTGGTGGTTATAGTGGTGGTTATAGTGGTGGTGGTTATAGTGGTGGTTATAGTGGTGGTGGTTATAGTGGTAGTGGTTATAGTGGTGGTGGTTATAGTGGTGGTTATAGTGGCGGTGGTGGTTATAGTGGTGGTGGTTATAGTGGTGGTTATAGTGGTGGTTATAGTGGTAGTGGTTGTAGTGGTAGTGGTTAAAGTGGTGGTGGTTATAGTGGTAGTGGTGTTGGTGGTGGTTATAGTGGTGGTGGTTAGAGTGGTGGTGGTTATAGTGGTGGTGGTGGTTATAGTGGTGGTGGTTATGGTGGTGGTAGTGGTGGTTATGGTGGTGGTGGTTATAGTGGTGGTGGTTATAGTGGTGGTGGTGGTTATAGTGGTGGTGGTGGTTATAGTGGTGGTGGTGGTTATAGTGGTGGTGGTGATAGTGGTGGTTATAGTGGTGGTGGTTATAGTGGTGGTGGTTATAGTGGTGGTTATAGTGGTGGTGGTTATAGTGGTGGTGGTTATAGTGGTGGTGGTTATAGTGGTGGTGGTTATAGTGGTGGTTATAGTGGTGGTGGTTAGTGTGGTGGTGGTTATATTGGTGATTGTTATAGTGGTGGTGGTTATAGTGGTGGTGGTGGTTATAGTGGTGGTGGTGGTTATAGTGGTGGTGGTTATAGTGGTTGTTATAGTGGTGGTTATAGTGGTGGTGGTGGTTATAGTGGTGGTGGTGGTGGTTATAGTGGTGGTTAAAGTGGTGGTTATAGTGGTGGTGGTGGTTATAGTGGTGGTGGTTACAGTTTTAGTGGTGGTGGTGGTGGTTATAGTGGTGGTGGTGGTTGTAGTGGTGGTGGTTATAGTGGTGGTGGTGGTTATAGTGGTGGTGGTTATAGTGGTTGTGGTTATAGTGGTGGTGGTTATAGTGGTGGTGGTTATAGTGGTGGTGGTTATAGTGGTGGTAGTGGTTATAGTGGTGGTAGTGGTTATAGTGGTGGTGGTTATAGTGGTGTTGGTTATAGTGGTGGTTATAGTGGAGGTGGTAATAGTGGTGGTGGTTGTAGTGGTGGTGGTGGTTATAGTGGTGGTGGTTATAGTGGTGGTAGTGGTTATAGTGGTGGTGGTTATAGTGGTGGTGGTTATAGTGGTGGTGGTTATAGTGGTGGTTATAGTGGTGGTGGTAATAGTGGTGGTGGTTGTAGTGGTGGTGGTGGTTATAGTGGTGGTTATAGTGGTTGTTATAGTGGTGGTTATAGTGGTAGTGGTTATAGTGATGGTAGTGGTTATAGTGGTGGTTATAGTGGTGGTGGTTATAGTGGTAGTGGTTATAGTGGTGGAAGTAGTAATGGTGGTGGTGGTTATAGTGGTGGTGGTTATAGTGGTGGTGGTTATAGTGGTGGTTATAGTGGTGGTTATAGTGGTGGTGGTTAGTGTGGTGGTGGTTATATTGGTGATTGTTATAGTGGTGGTGGTTATAGTGGTGGTGGTGGTTATAGCGGTGGTTAAAGTGGTGGTTATAGTGGTGGTGGTGGTTATAGTGGTGGTGGTTATAGTGGTGGTGGTGGTTATAGTGGTGGTGGTTATAGTTTTAGTGGTGGTGGTGGTGGTTATAGTGGTGGTGGTGGTGGTTTTAGTGGTGGTGGTTATAGTGGGGGTGGTGGTTATAGTGGTGGTGGTTATAGTGGTTGTGGTTATAGTGGTGGTGGTTATAGTGGTGGTGGTTATAGTGTTGGTAGTGGTTATAGTGGTGGTGGTTATAGTGGTGGTGGTTATAGTGGTGTTGGTTATAGTGGTGGTTATAGTGGTGGTGGTAATAGTGGTGGTGGTTGTAGTGGTGGTGGTGGTTATAGTGGTGGTTATAGTGGTTGTTATAGTGGTGGTTATAGTGGTAGTGGTTATAGTGATGGTAGTGGTTATAGTGGTGGTTATAGTGGTGGTGGTTATAGTGGTAGTGGTTATAGTGGTGGAAGTAGTAATGGTGGTGGTGGTTATAGTGGTGGTGGTTATAGTGGTGGTTATAGTGGTAGTGGTTATAGTGGTGGTGGTTATGGTGGTGGTTATAGTTCTGGTGGTGGTTATAGTGGTGGTTATAGTTCTGGTGGTGGTAGTGGTTATAGTTGTAGGGGTTATAGTGGTGGTGGTTATAGTGGTGGTTATAGTGGTGGTGGTTATAGTGGTGGTTATAGTGGTGGTGGTTATAGTGGTAGTGGTTATAGTGGTGGTGGTTATAGTGGTGGTTATAGTGGTGGTGGTTATAGTGGTGGTGGTGGTTATAGTGGTGGTGGTTATAGTGGCGGTGGTTATAGTGGTGGTGGTTATAGTGGTGGTTATAGTGGTGGTTATAGTGGTAGTGGTTGTAGTGGTAGTGGTTAAAGTGGTGGTGGTTATAGTGGTAGTGGTGTTGGTAGTGGTTATAGTGGTGGTGGTTAGAGTGGTGGTGGTTATAGTGGTGGTGGTGGTTATAGTGGTGGTGGTTATGGTGGTGGTAGTGGTGGTTATGGTGGTGGTGGTTATAGTGGTGGTGGTTATAGTGGTGGTGGTGGTTATAGTGGTGGTGGTGGTTATAGTGGTGGTGGTGGTTATAGTGGTGGTGGTGATAGTGGTGGTTATAGTGGTGGTGGTTATAGTGGTGGTGGTTATAGTGGTGGTTATAGTGGTGGTGGTTATAGTGGTGGTGGTTATAGTGGTGGTTATAGTGGTGGTGGTTATAGTGGTGGTGGTGGTTATAGTGGTGGTGGTGGTTATAGTGGTGGTTATAGTGGTGGTTAAAGTGGTGGTTATAGTGGTGGTGGTGGTTATAGTGGTGGTGGTTATAGTGGTTGTTATAGTGGTGGTTATAGTGGTGGTGGTGGTTATAGTGGTGGTGGTGGTGGTTATAGTGGTGGTTAAAGTGGTGGTTATAGTGGTGGTGGTGGTTATAGTGGTGGTGGTTACAGTTTTAGTGGTGGTGGTGGTGGTTATAGTGGTGGTGGTGGTTGTAGTGGTGGTGGTTATAGTGGTGGTGGTGGTTATAGTGGTGGTGGTTATAGTGGTTGTGGTTATAGTGGTGGTGGTTATAGTGGTGGTGGTTATAGTGGTGGTGGTTATAGTGGTGGTAGTGGTTATAGTGGTGGTGGTTATAGTGGTGTTGGTTATAGTGGTGGTTATAGTGGAGGTGGTAATAGTGGTGGTGGTTGTAGTGGTGGTGGTGGTTATAGTGGTGGTTATAGTGGTGGTTATAGTGGTGGTGGTGGTTATAGTGGTGGTGGTTATTGTGGTGGTGGTTATAGTGGTTGTTATAGTGGTGGTTATAGTGGTAGTGGTTATAGTGATGGTAGTGGTTACAGTGGTGGTTATAGTGGTGGTGGTTATAGTGGTAGTGGTTATAGTGGTGGAAGTAGTAATGTTGGTGGTGGTTATAGTGGTGGTGGTTATAGTGGTGGTTATAGTGGTAGTGGTTATAGTGGTGGTTATAGTGGTGGTGGTTATAGTTCTGGTGGTGGTTATAGTTCTGGTGGTGGTAGTGGTTATAGTGGTGGTTATAGTGGTGGTGGTTATAGTGGTGGTTATAGTGGTGGTGGTTATAGTGGTAGTGGTTATACTGGTAGTGGTTATAGTGGTGGTGGTTATAGTGGTGGTTATAGTGGTGGTGGTTATAGTGGTGGTGGTGGTTATAGTGGTGGTGGTTATAGTGGTGGTGGTTATAGTGGTGGTTATAGTGGTAGTGGTTGTAGTGGTAGTGGTTAAAGTGGTGGGTGTTATAGTGGTAGTGGTGTTGGTGGTGGTTATAGTGGTGGTGGTTAGAGTGGTGGTGGTTATAGTGGTGGTGGTGGTTATGGTGGTGGTAGTGGTGGTTAGGGTGGTGGTGATTATAGTGGTGGTGGTTATAGTGGTGGTTATAGTGGTGGTGGTTATAGTGGTGGTGGTTATAGTGGTGGTGGTTATAGTGGTGGTTATAGTGGTGGTGGTATTAGTGGTGGTGGTTATAGTGATGGTGGTTATAGTGGTGGTG
This sequence comes from Salvelinus alpinus, assembly GCF_045679555.1. NCBI lineage: Eukaryota > Metazoa > Chordata > Actinopteri > Salmoniformes > Salmonidae > Salvelinus > Salvelinus alpinus. The sequence goes on along the minus strand of NC_092100.1, from coordinate 8,605,377 downwards.
TTTATAGTGGTGGTGTTTATAGTGGTGGTGGTGATTATAGTGGTGGTGGTTATAGTGGCGGTGGTTATAGTGGTGGTGGTTATAGTGGCGGTGGTTATAGTGGTGGTGGTTGTAGTGGTAGTGGTTATAGTGGTGGTTATAGTGGTGGTTATAGTGGTGGTGGTTGTAGTGGTAGTGGTTGTAGTGGTAGTGGTTAAAGTAGTGGTGGTTATAGTGGTAGTGGTGTTGGTGGTGGTGGTGGTTATAGTGGTGGTGGTTATAGTGGTGGTGGTTATAGTGGTGGTGGGGGATATAGTGGTGGTGGTTATAGTGGTGGTAGTGGTGGTTATGGTGGTGGTGGTTATAGTGGTGGTGGTTATAGTGGTGGTGGTGGTTATAGTGGTGGTTATAGTGGTGGTGGTGGTGGTTATAGTGGTGGTGGTGATAGTGGTTGTGGTGGTTATAGTGGTGGTGGTGATAGTGGTTTTGGTTATAGTGGTGGTGGTGGTGGTTATAGTGGTGGTGGTTATAGTGGTGGTTATAGTGGTGGTGGTTATAGTGGTGGTGGTGGTTATAGTGGTGGTGGTGATAGTGGTTTTGGTTATAGTGGTGGTGGTTATAGTGGTGGTTATAGTGGTGCTGGTTAGTGTGGTGGTGGTTATATTGGTGATTGTTATAGTGGTGGTGGTTATAGTGGTGGTGGTGGTTATAGTGGTGGTGGTGGTTATAGTGGTGGTTATAGTGGTGGTTAAAGTGGTGGTTATAGTGGTGGTGGTTATAGTGGTGGTGGTGGTTATAGTGGTGGTGGTGGTGGTTATAGTATTAGTGGTGGTGGTGGTGGTTATAGTGGTGGTGGTGGTTATAGTGGTGGTGGTTATAGTTTTAGTGGTGGTGGTGGTGGTTATAGTGGTGGTGGTGGTTATAGTTTTAGTGGTGGTGGTGGTGGTGGTTATAGTGGTGGTGGTGGTTATAGTGGTGGTGGTTATAGTGGTGGTTATGGTGGTGGTGGTTATAGTGGTGGTGGTGGTTGTAGTGGTGGTGGTTATAGTGGTGGTGGTGGTTATAGTGGTGGTGGTTATAGTGGTTGTGGTTATAGTGGTGGTGGTTATAGTGGTGGTGGTTATAGTGGTGGTTATAGTGGTGGTGGTTATAGTGGTGGTTATAGTGGTGGTGGTTATAGTGGTGGTTATAGTGGTGGTGGTTATAGTGGTGGTGGTTATAGTGGTGGTTATAGTGGTGGTGGTTATAGTGGTAGTGGTGTTGGTGGTGGTTATAGTGGTGGTGGTTATAGTGGTGGTGGTTATAGTGGTGGTGGTGGTTATAGTGGTGGTGGTTATAGTGGTGGTTATAGTGGTGGTGGTTATAGTGGTAGTGGTTATAGTGGTAGTGGTTATAGTGGTGGTGGTTATAGTGGTGGTTATAGTGGTGGTGGTTATAGTGGTGGTGGTGGTTATAGTGGTGGTGGTTATAGTGGCGGTGGTTATAGTGGTGGTGGTTATAGTGGTGGTTATAGTGGTAGTGGTTGTAGTGCTAGTGGTTAAAGTGGTGGTGGTTATAGTGGTAGTGGTGTTGGTGGTGGTGGTTAGAGTGGTGGTGGTTATAGTGGTGGTGGTGGTTATAGTGGTGGCGGTTATGGTGGTGGTAGTGGTGGTTATGGTGGTGGTGATTATAGTGGTGGTGGTTATAGTGGTGGTTATAGTGGTGGTGGTTATAGTGGTGGTGTTTATAGTGGTGGTGGTTATAGTGGTGGTTATAGTGGTGGTGGTATTAGTGGTGGTGGTTATAGTGGTGGTGGTTATAGTGGTGGTTATAGTGGTGGTGTTTATAGTGGTGGTGGTTATAGTGGCGGTGATTATAGTGGTGGTGGTTAAAGTGGCGGTGGTTATAGTGGTGGTGGTTATAGTGGTAGTGGTTATAGTGGTGGTTATAGTGGTGGTTATAGTGGTAGTGGTTGTAGTGGTAGTGGTTAAAGTGGTGGTGGTTATAGTGGTAGTGGTGGTTATAGTGGTGGTGGTGGTGGTTATAGTGGTGGTTAAAGTGGTGGTTATAGTGGTGGTTATAGTGGTGGTGGTGGTTATAGTGGTGGTGGTGGTGGTTATAGTGGTGGTTAAAGTGGTGGTTATAGTGGTGGTGGTGGTTATAGTGGTGGTGGTTACAGTTTTAGTGGTGGTGGTGGTGGTTATAGTGGTGGTGGTGGTTGTAGTGGTGGTGGTTATAGTGGTGGTGGTGGTTATAGTGGTGGTGGTTATAGTGGTTGTGGTTATAGTGGTGGTGGTTATAGTGGTGGTGGTTATAGTGGTGGTGGTTATAGTGGTGGTAGTGGTTATAGTGGTGGTGGTTATAGTGGTGTTGGTTATAGTGGTGGTTATAGTGGAGGTGGTAATAGTGGTGGTGGTTGTAGTGGTGGTGGTGGTTATAGTGGTGGTTATAGTGGTGGTGGTGGTTATAGTGGTGGTGGTTATTGTGGTGGTGGTTATAGTGGTTGTTATAGTGGTGGTTATAGTGGTAGTGGTTATAGTGATGGTAGTGGTTACAGTGGTGGTTATAGTGGTGGTGGTTATAGTGGTAGTGGTTATAGTGGTGGAAGTAGTAATGTTGGTGGTGGTTATAGTGGTGGTGGTTATAGTGGTGGTTATAGTGGTAGTGGTTATAGTGGTGGTTATAGTGGTGGTGGTTATAGTTCTGGTGGTGGTTATAGTTCTGGTGGTGGTAGTGGTTATAGTGGTGGTTATAGTGGTGGTGGTTATAGTGGTGGTTATAGTGGTGGTGGTTATAGTGGTAGTGGTTATACTGGTAGTGGTTATAGTGGTGGTGGTTATAGTGGTGGTTATAGTGGTGGTGGTTATAGTGGTGGTGGTTATAGTGGTGGTGGTTATAGTGGTGGTGGTTATAGTGGTGGTTATAGTGGTAGTGGTTGTAGTGGTAGTGGTTAAAGTGGTGGGTGTTATAGTGGTAGTGGTGTTGGTGGTGGTTATAGTGGTGGTGGTTAGAGTGGTGGTGGTTATAGTGGTGGTGGTGGTTATGGTGGTGGTAGTGGTGGTTAGGGTGGTGGTGATTATAGTGGTGGTGGTTATAGTGGTGGTTATAGTGGTGGTGGTTATAGTGGTGGTGGTTATAGTGGTGGTGGTTATAGTGGTGGTTATAGTGGTGGTGGTATTAGTGGTGGTGGTTATAGTGATGGTGGTTATAGTGGTGGTGTTTATAGTGGTGGTGTTTATAGTGGTGGTGGTGATTATAGTGGTGGTGGTTATAGTGGCGGTGGTTATAGTGGTGGTGGTTATAGTGGCGGTGGTTATAGTGGTGGTGGTTATAGTGGTAGTGGTTATAGTGGTGGTTATAGTGGTGGTTATAGTGGTGGTGGTTGTAGTGGTAGTGGTTGTAGTGGTAGTGGTTAAAGTAGTGGTGGTTATAGTGGTAGTGGTGTTGGTGGTGGTTATAGTGGTGGTGGTTATAGTGGTGGTGGTTATAGTGGTGGTGGGGGATATAGTGGTGGTGGTTATAGTGGTGGTAGTGGTGGTTATGGTGGTGGTGGTTATAGTGGTGGTGGTTATAGTGGTGGTGGTGGTTATAGTGGTGGTTATAGTGGTGGTGGTGGTGGTTATAGTGGTGGTGGTGATAGTGGTTGTGGTGGTTATAGTGGTGGTGGTGATAGTGGTTTTGGTTATAGTGGTGGTGGTGGTGGTTATAGTGGTGGTGGTTATAGTGGTGGTTATAGTGGTGGTGGTTATAGTGGTGGTGGTGGTTATAGTGGTTTTGGTTATAGTGGTGGTGGTTATAGTGGTGGTTATAGTGGTGCTGGTTAGTGTGGTGGTGGTTATATTGGTGATTGTTATAGTGGTGGTGGTTATAGTGGTGGTGGTGGTTATAGTGGTGGTGGTGGTTATAGTGGTGGTTATAGTGGTGGTTAAAGTGGTGGTTATAGTGGTGGTGGTTATAGTGGTGGTGGTGGTTATAGTGGTGGTGGTGGTGGTTATAGTTTTAGTGGTGGTGGTGGTGGTTATAGTGGTGGTGGTGGTTATAGTGGTGGTGGTTATAGTTTTAGTGGTGGTGGTGGTGGTTATAGTGGTGGTGGTGGTTATAGTTTTAGTGGTGGTGGTGGTGGTTATAGTGGTGGTGGTGGTTATAGTGGTGGTGGTTATAGTGGTGGTTATGGTGGTGGTGGTTATAGTGGTGGTGGTGGTTGTAGTGGTGGTGGTTATAGTGGTGGTGGTGGTTATAGTGGTGGTGGTTATAGTGGTTGTGGTTATAGTGGTGGTGGTTATAGTGGTGGTGGTTATAGTGGTGGTTATAGTGGTGGTGGTTATAGTGGTGGTTATAGTGGTGGTGGTTATGGTGGTGGTTATAGTGGTGGTGGTTATAGTGGTGGTGGTTATAGTGGTGGTTATAGTGGTGGTGGTTATAGTGGTAGTGGTGTTGGTGGTGGTTATAGTGGTGGTGGTTATAGTGGTGGTGGTTATAGTGGTGGTGGTGGTTATAGTGGTGGTGGTTATAGTGGTGGTTATAGTGGTGGTGGTTATAGTGGTAGTGGTTATAGTGGTAGTGGTTATAGTGGTGGTGGTTATAGTGGTGGTTATAGTGGTGGTGGTTATAGTGGTGGTGGTGGTTATAGTGGTGGTGGTTATAGTGGCGGTGGTTATAGTGGTGGTGGTTATAGTGGTGGTTATAGTGGTAGTGGTTGTAGTGCTAGTGGTTAAAGTGGTGGTGGTTATAGTGGTAGTGGTGTTGGTGGTGGTGGTTAGAGTGGTGGTGGTTATAGTGGTGGTGGTGGTTATAGTGGTGGCGGTTATGGTGGTGGTAGTGGTGGTTATGGTGGTGGTGATTATAGTGGTGGTGGTTATAGTGGTGGTTATAGTGGTGGTGGTTATAGTGGTGGTGTTTATAGTGGTGGTGGTTATAGTGGTGGTTATAGTGGTGGTGGTATTAGTGGTGGTGATTATAGTGGTGGTGGTTATAGTGGTGGTGGTGTTTATAGTGGTGGTGGTGGTTATAGTGGTGGTGGTGATAGTGGTGGTGGTGATAGTGGTTTTGGTTATAGTGGTGGTGGTGGTGGTTATAGTGGTGGTGGTTATAGTGGTGGTTATAGTGGTGGTTATAGTGGTGCTGGTTAGTGTGGTGGTGGTTATATTGGTGATTGTTATAGTGGTGGTGGTTATAGTGGTGGTGGTGGTTATAGTGGTGGTGGTTATGGTGGTGGTAGTGGTGGTTATGGTGGTGGTGGTTATAGTGGTGGTGGTTATAGTGGTGGATATAGTGGTGGTGGTTATAGTGGTGGTGGTTATAGTGGTGGTTATAGTGGTGGTGGTTATAGTGGTGGTGGTTATAGTTGTAGTGGTTATAGTGGTGGTGGTTATAGTGGTGGTTATAGTGGTGGTGGTATTAGTGGTGGTGGTTATAGTGGTGGTGGTTATAGTGGTGGTTATAGTGGTGGTGTTTATAGTGGTGGTGGTGGTTATAGTGGTGGTGGTTATAGTGGCGGTGGTTATAGTGGTGGTGGTTATAGTGGCGGTGGTTATAGTGGTGGTGGTTATAGTGGTAGTGGTTATAGTGGTGATTATAGTGGTGGTTATAGTGGTGGTTATAGTGGTAGTGGTTGTAGTGGTAGTGGTTAAAGTGGTGGTGGTTATAGTGGTAGTGGTGTTGGTGGTGGTTATAGTGGTGGTGGTTATAGTGGTGGTGGTTATAGTGGTGGTGGTGGATATAGTGGTGGTGGTTATAGTGGTGGTAGTGGTGGTTATGGTGGTGGTGGTTATAGTGGTGGTGGTGGTGGTTAAAGTGGTGGTGGTGGTTATAGTGGTGGTGGTGATAGTGGTGGTGGTGATAGTGGTGGTGGTTATAGTGGTGGTGGTTATAGTGGTGGTGGTTATAGTGGTGGTTATAGTGGTGGTGGTTAGTGTGGTGGTGGTTATATTGGTGATTGTTATAGTGGTGGTGGTTAGTGTGGTGGTGGTGGTTATAGTGGTGGTTATAGTGGTGGTTAAAGTGGTGGTTATAGTGGTGGTGGTGGTTATAGTGGTGGTGGTGGTTATAGTGGTGGTAGTTATAGTTTTAGTGGTGGTGGTGGTTATAGTGGTGGTGGTTATAGTTTTAGTGGTGGTGGTTATAGTGGTTGTGGTTATAGTGGTGGTGGTTATAGTGGTTGTGGTTATAGTGGTGGTGGTTATAGTGGTGGTGGTTATAGTGGTGGTGGTGGTTATAGTGGTGGTGGTTATAGTGGTTGTGGTTATAGTGGTGGTGGTTATAGTGGTGGTGGTTATAGTGGTGGTTATAGTGGTGGTGGTTATAGTGGTGGTTATAGTGATGGTAGTGGTTATAGTGGTAGTGGTGTTGGTGGTGGTTATAGTGGTGGTGATTATAGTGGTGGTGGTTATAGTGGTGGTTATAGTGGTGGTGGTTATAGTGGTGGTGGTGGTTATAGTGGTGGTTAAAGTGGTGGTTATAGTGGTGGTGGTGGTTATAGTGGTGGTGGTTATAGTGGTGGTTATAGTGGTGGTGGTTATAGTGGTGGTGGTGGTTATATTGGTGGTGGTGGTTATAGTGGTGGTTAAAGTGGTGGTTATAGTGGTGGTGGTGGTTATAGTGGTGGTGGTTATAGTGGTTGTGGTTATAGTGGTGGTGGTTATAGTGGTGGTGGTTATAGTGGTGGTTATAGTGGTGGTGGTTATAGTGGTTGTGGTTATAGTGGTGGTGGTTATAGTGGTGGTGGTTATAGTGGTGGTTATAGTGGTGGTGGTTATAGTGGTGGTTATAGTGGTGGTGGTTATAGTGGTGGTGGTTATAGTGGTGGTGGTTATAGTGGTAGTGGTTATAGTGGTGGTTATAGTGGTAGTGGTGTTGGTGGTGGTTGTAGTGGTGGTGGTTATAGTGGTGGTGGTTATGGTGGTGGTAGTGGTGGTTATGGTGGTGGTGGTTATAGTGGTGGTGGTTATAGTGGTGGTGGTTATAGTGGTGGTTATAGTGGTGGTTATAGTGGTGGTGGTATTAGTGGTGGTGGTTATAGTGGTGGTTATAGTGGTGGTGTTTATAGTGGTGGTGGTTATAGTGGTGGTGGTTATAGTGGTGGTTATAGTGGTGGTTATAGTGGTGGTGGTATTAGTGGTGGTGGTTATAGTGGTGGTTATAGTGGTGGTGTTTATAGTGGTGGGGGTGGTTATAGTGGTGGTGGTTATAGTGGCGGTGGTTATAGTGGTGGTGGTTATAGTGGCGGTGGTTATAGTGGTGGTGGTTATAGTGGTAGTGGTTATAGTGGTGGTTATAGTGGAGGTTATAGTGGTGGTTATAGTGGTAGTGGTTGTAGTGGTAGTGGTTATAGTGGTGGTGGTTATAGTGGTAGTGGTGTTGGTGGTGGTTATAGTGGTGGTGGTTATAGTGGTGGTGGTTATAGTGGTGGTGGTTATAGTGGTGGTAGTGGTGGTTATGGTGGTGGTGGTTATAGTGGTGGTGGTTATAGTGGTGGTGGTGGTTATAGTGGTGGTGGTGGTTATAGTGGTGGTGGTGATAGTGGTGGTGGTGATAGTGGTGGTGGTTATAGTGGTGGTGGTTATAGTGGTGGTGGTTATAGTGGTGGTTATAGCGGTGGTTATAGTGGTGGTGGTTAGTGTGGTGGTGGTGGTTATATTGGTGATTGTTATAGTGGTGGTGGTTATAGTGGTGGTGGTGGTTCTAGTGGTGGTGGTTATAGTTTTAGTGGTGGTGGTGGTGGTTATAGTGGTGGTTAAAGTGGTGGTTATAGTGGTGGTGGTGGTTATAGTGGTGGTGGTTATAGTTTTAGTGGTGGTGGTGGTGGTTATAGTGGTGGTGGTGGTTGTAGTGGTGGTGGTTATAGTGGTGGTGGTGGTTATAGTGGTGGTGGTTATAGTGGTTGTGGTTATAGTGGTGGTGGTTATAGTGGTGGTGGTTATAGTGGTGGTGGTTATAGTGGTGGTGGTTATAGTGGTGGTTATAGTGGTGGTGGTTATAGTGGTGGTTATAGTGATGGTAGTGGTTATAGTGGTGGTTATAGTGGTAGTGGTGTTGGTGGTGGTTATAGTGGTGGTGGTTATAGTGGTGGTGGTTATAGTGGTGGTGGTTATAGTGGTGGTGGTGGTTATAGTGGTGGTGGTTATAGTGGTGGTGGTTATAGTGGTGTTGGTGGTGGTTATAGTGGTGGTGGTTATAGTGGTGGTGGTTATAGTGGTGGTGGTTATAGTGTTGGTGGTTATAGTAGTGGTGGTGGTTATAGTGGTGGTGGTTATAGTGGTGGTGGTTATGGTGGTGGTAGTGGTGGTTATGGTGGTGGTGGTTATAGTGGTGGTGGTTATAGTGGTGGTGGTGGTTATAGTGGTGGTGGTTATAGTGGTGGTGGTGGTTATAGTGGTGGTGGTTATAGTGGTGGTGGCTATAGTGGTGGTGTTGCAGTGCCTTGCAGAACTATTCACCCCGTTTTTCCTATTATGTTCCATTACAACCTATAATTTAAATAGTGGTGGTGGTGATGGTGGTGGTGGTTATAGTGGTGGTGGTGATAGTGGAGGTGGTTATAGTTGTGGTTATAGTGGTGGTGGTTATAGTGGTAGTGGTTATAGTGGTGGTGGTTATAGTGGTGCTGGTTATAGTGGTGGTTATAGTGGTGGTGGTTATAGTGGTGGTGGTTGTGGTGATAGTTGTGGTGGTTATAGTGGTGGTGGTGGTGATAGTGGTGATGTTAGTGGTGATAGAGGTGGTGATAGTGATGATGTTAGTGGTGATAGAGGTGGTGATAGTGGTGATGTTAGTGGTGATAGAGGTGGTAGTGATAGGGCTGATGTTAGTGGTGATAGAGGTGGTAGTGATAGTGATAGTGGTGATGGTGCTGGTGATGGTGATAGTGGTCATAGTGGTAGTGCTGGTGTTAATTGTGGTAGTGGTAGTACTGGTGTTAGTGGTGTTGCTGGTGATAGTGGTGGTGGTGATTTTGGTGGTGATAGTGGTCATAGTGGTAGTGTTGGTGTTAATTGTGGTAGTGGTAGTGCTGGTGTTAGTGGTGTTGCTGGTAGTAGTGTAGGTGCTGGTGGTGGTGATAGTGGTAATAGTGGTAGTGCTGGTGTTAGTGGTGTTGGTGGTTAAAGTGGTGGTGCTGGTTAAAGTGGTGATAGTGGTGGTGGTGGTGGTGATAGTGGTCATAGTGATAGTGGTGGTGATAGTGGTGGTGGTGATAGTGGTCATAGTGATAGTGGTGGTGATAGTTGTGTTGCTGGTTAAAGTGGTGGTGGTAGTGGTGGTGGTGATGTTAGAGGTTGGCCCTAGCTTTAAAGCTGCTGTCCCCTGGTCTCATGGTGAATAATAGAAGATAATGCATGGTTTGAGAGGCGCTCTTCCCTCCCTGGGCCCCCTCCCTGATTCACCCCTCCCTGGTCCCCCTCCCTGGTCCCCCTCCCTGGTCCCCTTCCCTGATTCACCCCTCCCTGATTCACCCCTCCCTGGTCCTCCCTCCCTGGTCCCCCTCCTTGATTCACCCCTCCCTGGTCCCCCTCCCTGATTCACCCCTCCCTGGTCCCCCCTCCATGATCCCCCTGTGGCCCCCCAACACCAGCTGTTCATTAACCAAAATATGCAAACTAGACCTGGTCCTACACCTCCCCTGACTCTGTCCCCCTCCCCCGTCTCCTCCTCCTCCTCCCTCTGTCTCCTCCTCTTCCTCCCTCTGTCTCCTCCTCCTCCTCCTCCTCCCTCCTCTGTCTCCTCCTCCTCCCTCTGTCTCCTCCTCCCATGTCTCCTCCTCCCCCTCCCTCTGTCTCCTCCTCCTCCCCTGTTTCCTCCTCCTCCTCCCCTGTCTCCTCCTCCCCGTGTCTCCTCCTCCTTCCTCTGTCTCCTCCACCTCCTTCCTCTGTCTCCTCCTCCTCCTCCTCCCTCTGTCTCCTCCTCCTCCTCCCCCTCCCCCTGTCTCCTACTCCTCCTCCCCTGTCTCCTACCCCTTGTCCTCCCTCTGTCTCCTCATCCTCCCTCTGTCTCTTCGTCCTCCCTCTGTCTCCTCCTCCCTCTGTCTCCTCCTCCTCCTCAACTATCTGACCACTAATAATCAGAGGTCAACTTCCTGACCACTAATAATCAGAGGTCAACTATCTGACCACTAATAATCAGAGGTCAACTTCCTGATCACTAATAATCAGAGGTCAACTTCCTGATCACTAATAATCAGAGGTCAACTTCCTGACCACTAATAATCAGAGGTCAACTTCCTGACCACTAATAATCAGAGGTCAACTTCCTGACCACTAATAATCAGAGGTCAACAGACCCTCCTCGCCTCGCCTAAATATAAATGCCCTCATCTATTGTTGGAGAACATTTTGTTGAAGAGCAACGTTTCGGGAACACCCGGCCCATCAATAATGAAGTGTTCTTTTTCTCACTGACAGACGTGTCGGGCGTTCCCGAGCCATGTTCATAACAAACATCCGTTTCTCCCTCAATCTCTTTCGCTTCCCCCCTCTCCCCCTCTCTGCCAGTTGACATACTGACTGAGGAATCACAGGCTGTGTTGAGGGCCTCGTCAGGAGCCTCAGGCGTCAGCCCTCGCAGGCTCCTCTGGGGCACCGCAAAGGTAAATCATAATAGGCATTTTTTTTCTCTACTGCTATGACTCCACAGGCATGCTTAACCAAGCACTTTATTTATTCGCCATTAGGAGTCTTGCTTGATGCATCAAAAAAAAGGGAAAAAAAGAGAAAATGCATAATTGATTATTCTGGTCACATTAGCTTATACCTATAAGCGTAATCTATTTTTAATGGAGCGGTGACTGCGCGGGGAGCCGGTGTGGTCGATAGCGTTTTAAAGGGTGTTGATGTGCACGTGCTGAGTGTCTGATGAGGTCTAGGGGGAGGGTGTGGGGAGAAGGGGAGGGGCCCAGGCAGGAAGGGGCGGGCGGGGTTTTGGGGAGTCAGGTGACTTACCTGTTGGCCGGTGACCAATAGGATGGATCCCTCTTTGGCATGCATCACCTGACGGAAAATGTGGTCGAGGATGAGGAGCTCGCTCCAACAGTTCTGGAGGAGCTTCATTTGGTCGTCCACCTGTTCGTGAGACAAAGGGAGAAAAGAGAAAAGAATAGGTCATTTGTTGACTTTGATGCTAATGATAATGATGCGAATGATAATGATGCTAATGATAATGATGCTAATGCTAATGATGCTAATGATAATGCTGTGCCAACTTGTCATGCTACGTTTATTCCGCCTTTAAATAAAAAGGATACAAAAGGATACATGAAAACACCTCCCTGACAATATTCTCTTAGTGAAAGGTTTTCGGGTGAAGCGAGCTACAACACTTTTGTGGTTTTGACAAGTAGACACAACTAGATTGACTAGTGTTGATCGCTATTTTAAATTTAATTTGTAATTAAAAAAAAAACGATTTGAACATTTATTTAACATGGCAAGTCAGTTAAGAAAACATTCTTATTTACAATGACGGCCTATCCCGGGCAACACCGGACGACGCTGGGCCAACTATATGGGACTCCCAATCACAGCCGGATGTGATATAGCCTGGATTTGAACTAGGGACTGTAGTGACGCCTCTACAACTGAGATGCAGTCCCTCAAACCCCTGCGCCACTCGGGAGTCCTATTCCACTGGTGGAAGGTCAGGTGTGTAGTGGAGGGTAAATGCAGTTCATCCACATTTTTTCAGAAAACTACATTGAAAGTATAGGGAGCTGCGATAAGAGTTGACCCACCTATTTTATCACTACATCACTCGTGAAGGTAGACAATCTCACACTATACTGCAGTATCACATAACCGTCGTCCCGTACTTGCCCGTTCAAACACATCCACACCGCCGGGCTTTTCAAAGAGCCCGTGCACGTCCCTGTTTGTCAACTATCACTGGTGTTATCTGTTTGCCCAGTGCCACCAGTGGCTGAGTGATTTCACAGTTCTCAGTGATTAAGTAGGGAGTTTCTCAGCAACAAGGGGGCTGGTGTCTCCCATCCCGGTGACTGACGCACGGTGAAGGTAGTCTGATACACTGCAACAACCCATCCATTGTGGACCAGTTACTTCCCAGGGCTCAGCGTGTTAATCATTCCACACTGTAGCCACAAACACAGAAAGAACACAGAAAGGCCACATTCAGAAGCAAAAGAATGAGGAAAAAGACGGAGATTTCTCTCTCACCCCTCCTTTTTTCCTTTCGACAAACAGTGTCACCCTCGATACTATTTATCTGACTTGCGGGATGATGTTGGCTTCGCAAAACGCTTCGGGTTGGTGTTGTTGTGGCGAAATGCGCTTTGCATGAGTCTGAGAGAATCGTTGGGTTAACAGTTAAGGTCTGTGACGTCGCACTCTAAAACATCAATGAGTTTTTACATAAGAATACAGATCTATGGTAAAATGCTTCACTAACAAGTACGGACAATTGGTGGAGAAAGGAATACTGTAATCCATTATGGAACTTTGTAAACGAGGCCATTTGTTTCAAATCGAGAGCTGTGATATCACTGAGCTAACGGATGTTCTACTGTACGTAAAAACACATGATTACCTTGAATGACACTGTGGTAGTGTCAGCGTAACTGTTGTTGAGACGGATTGTTTTGACTGCAGAGGAGTTTTTTAGCCTCCACCCAGGCATAACAATGGCACTATAGACTGAGAGTTGGCTTGGAGGAGCAAGGTTATAGAACAGCATAGGAGAGACTCAAGCCGAGACTGACTGTCTGTCTGTCTACTGTATCAACATGACATGTCTCATTCCTCTTTTAATCAAAGTGAGATAGGACAAAATACAACAAAGCCGCAGTGACCTTTACCACAAATTCTGACAGTCCCTGTAATTCCTGTGTTTTTTTTCACTCATCCTTCCTTTCTGTGGGGCGGGTGACTGGAGGCGACATATGAGAGCAACATTCTAATGCAGTCAGTAAAACCATCAGGGAGGGAGGGAGGTAGGGGGAGGGCGTGAGGAAGGCGTGGGCGAACGAGTGTACTTCTTACTGTACTTTGATCCCCCATCCCTGTCTCTGTCAGCATGACTAGTTAAATACCCTCTCAGAGAGAGAGAGAGAGAGAGAGAGAGAGAGAGAGAGAGAGAGAGAGAGAGAGAGAGAGAGAGAGAGAGAGAGAGAGAGAGAGAGAGAGAGAGAGAGAGAGAGAGAGAGAGAGAGAGAGAGAGAGAGAGAGAGAGAGAGAGAGAGAGAGAGAGAGAGAGACAGAGAGAGAGAAAGATGGGCAGTTAGATCTTGCTCTTCAGACCTGTCAGGGGTCCAGGCGAGTGCCGGGGTCCCCATCAAAGGGAGCCGTCCTCACGCTGCCTTCCTGGCAGCATCAATCCAGACATAACTTCCTTCCTGACAGCATCACTCCAGACATAACTTCCTTCCTGGCAGCATCACTCCAGACATAACTTCCTTCCTGGCAGCATCACTCCAGACATAACTTCCTTCCTGACAGCATCACTCCAGACATAACTTCCTTCCTGGCAGCATCACTCCAGACAGAACTTCCTTCCTGGCAGCATCACTCCAGACATAACTTCCTTCTTGGCAGCATCACTCCAGACATAACTTCCTTCCTGGCAGCATCACTCCAGACATAACTTCCTTCCTGACAGCATCACTCCAGACATAACGTCCTTCCTGGCAGCATCACTCCAGACAGAACTTCCTTCCTGGCAGCATCACTCCAGACATAACTTCCTTCCTGGCAGCATCACTCCAGACAGAACTTCCTTCCTGGCAGCATCACCCCTGACAGAGCATCCTTCCTGGCAGCATCACTTCAGACAGAGCATCCTTCCTGGCAGCATCAATCCAGACAGAGCATCCTTCCTGGCAGCATCACTTCAGACAGAGCCAGGTTATCAAGGGGAGACGTGGGGGACTTGAGGCGGGAACGAGAGTCACCCGCACAGCGACCGAGACAAGACGAGCAAAGTGAGGCGTGGAGAGGTATCGCCAACCCCTTTAAGTGCCAGTCCCTGACAATACTTTCCTTTGCACTGTCACATGGTGGAATCCAACAAGCTCTGGATTTCACAAGTCCATCTGTCTGTCCACTCAGATACAAGGAGTGGTCTGACAAGGGAGGGGATTTATTTACTGTCTCTGTCTGTTCTGTATTCTGTTCCCGAGAACTGGAATGTGAACGTGTTGTAAATAAAATAACATGTAGCCAAAAGCCAACAGCTTTAGACAATAACATGGCCCAATAAAGTTTTTAATAAATGTTACAGTTGATTGAACTATATGGAACCAATAACACGTGTAATTTAGGAGGTCGGCCAGGCTGATATTGATCATACCAGGCACTAAACAGTAGAGAACATGGATGATATTGATCATACCAGGCAATAAACAGTAGAGAACATGGATGATATTGATCATACCAGGCACTAAACAGTAGAGAACATGGATGATATTGATCATACCAGGCACTAAACAGTAGAGAACATGGATGATATTGATCATACCAGGCACTAAACAGTAGAGAACATGGATGATATTGATCATACCAGGCACTAAACAGTAGAGAACATGGATGATATTGATCATACCAGGCACTAAACAGTAGAGAACATGGATGATATTGATCATACCAGGCAATAAACAGTAGAGAACATGGATGATATTGATCATACCAGGCACTAAACAGTAGAGAACATGGATGATATTGATCATACCAGGCACTAAACAGTAGAGAACATGGATGATATTGATCATACCAGGCACTAAACAGTAGAGAACATGGATGATATTGATCATACCAGGCACTAAACAGTAGAGAACATGGATGATATTGATCATACCAGGCACTAAACAGTAGAGAACATGGATGATAGCATTAGTAGAATCATACCTCATCCGACTGCAGAAAACATACTTCACAGTTTCATCATCAAAACTATGAAACTGACCACTATCATTAAAACAGGTACATTCAGATTAGATTTTGTTTCTGAAAAAACCAGATGGTGAAGAACAAATAGCAGCTAAACTTCCAGAATGTATCTGTAGGCCACTTTGTATCTGTAGTGTACTAAGCTGTGGCACACTCAGTAGACACTACCCATCCCTGTCTATTGGTCTGACTGGAACCCTCCGCGCAACAGCGAAATCATAAAACAGTTATGACCAAGGCTTTACCTTGTTAGCTTTGGGTTTGGCACTGAGAGCAGTCGAATAGGCCCTTTAAGACGAGCATTATCCCTCAGATAGGCCCAAACTATTCCAAACATTTAAGGCTATTTTCAAGGTGTACTTTTTCAATATTTTAATAGCATCACTGCTTATTTTCTTATTTTTAAGTAGGAACTTCTCACAGTGCTTGTAATGAAAAATACATATCCTCCCAGAAATCAATTTAACACCTTTACGGCCATTCAGGCAAGAGGGATCAATGCCCAGATCAATCGCTTAACCACAAGCACAGATGAATGTGTTGTACTTCACACAGAGAGAGAGAAAGAGGCAGACTATGAAATAAGAGGGGGAATGTGAGAGAGAGTGAGTGAGTGAGAGAGTGATAGAGTGAGAGAGACTTATAAGGACTTAAGGGATGTAGAGAAAATTAAATAGAAAAATACACATTTTCGGGAATGTAAATGAATTAGGAATGGTGTTTTTGGAGGACCCAACAGCAATATGTATTCATTCATTCATTCATTCATCGTCCTCTGCTAAGAAGACATCACTGATAATAATGCTGATAATGGTCTGGAGTCAAAACCGGAAGATGTGGCGAAGCATATATATATATATACAATAGTTTTTCTTCTTCTTTTGTGTGCTGTTTTTGGTCGAAAGCAACGATTACTGTTAAGGGTTGTGGGCACCGCGGCCTAACGAGGTTAGACAGCTGGATCTGATTTTAATAAGAAGCTCCTTTTATGATGTGGCCTAATGAACCGATTAATATAATCCCCTTTAAGTGCTCCTTCATGAACAAAGTGAATAGCATTGTGTTTTTGGCCCGCAAACGTTGTGAGTCCATTATTCCAAAATAATATTTACATAGAAGAAGAAGATCTAACATATATCTCTCTCTCTATGTGTGGAGAGCCCCCCCCCCCCCTCGGACTAACTAGTCGTGTATCAATGTTCTCTCTGAGCACTACAGGTGAAGTTTGAAGTGCACTTCAACGAGGGGACTCTCAAGCACGGCATCGTTTGAGGTTGTCTTCTGTTGGCATCTGTTGGTCTGGTGGCGAACAGGCTTCGTGTAGGATACTATTCACCTGGCGATAGCTAGCAATCAATTCTCCTAGAGTAGTTTCCACTGTTTTCAGGCTGTTGCTCAGCCTGTTTTTACTTCACAACACATTCTACCCTAGACAAATTGTTCAGATATGGGTGTAGGTGTTTGTATTTGGATTCGCTTTGTTCTCCATTTATTTTTAATTTTTTTATATGATTCTGTAGAAAGCCATGCCCAAATGTAATCTAATCAATAATGGTTGATAACTACAAGAACAATCTTCAACAATCATGTGGTAACACACCTATTGTACAATACCAAGAACGTTTTAAAACAATAGAAACAAACAAAATAGAGTGGTGTAATCATAGCGCTCTAATGTACTTGAATGGAAAATTTCCTTTTCTAGTAATTCTATTTCTATTGGGCTATAATGGATGGTAAAATAGCCTTGAGTGAGTGAGTAAATCCCTGGGATGTGCTGTATGTGACCTGTGACCAGCCAGCCAGTTAAGGTTCCAGTCTCCCCAGGGACAGGGCCTAGTGGACGGGGGATTAACTAAACCATTAGTCTGGCAGTTCTATCTGTACTCTCTGCTCTCCCTGATCCTGTGGAAATATCCCAGTCTGTTTGTCATGGCAGAGGCTCCGTTTGGACCCTGGTCCATCTCCCGCTGTGGCTAGGGGTGATAAGCATGCTGGGAATGATGTCACAGCATCGCTTTCAGATAGAAATGGCATTTATAGAGCAGATAAAGTAGTTGTGTCGGATTAACATTTTTTAAAATACAATTAAGGGGAAAAAAGGGAAATTAAGGGAAATTAAGGTAAATTAAATACACTTAAGGGATGTATTTACTATGGTGTTTGTTCTTCACTGGTTGCCCTTTTCTTGTGGAAACAGGTCACAAATCTTGCTGCTGTGATGGCGCACTGTGGTATTTCACCCAGTAGATATGGGAGTTAATCAAAATTGGGTTTGTTTTCTTATTCTTTGTGAATCTGTGTAATCTGAGGGAAATATGTCTCTCTAATATGGTCATACATTGGGCAGGAGGTTAGGAAGTGCAGCTCAGTTTCCACCTCATTTTGTGGGCAGTGTGCACATAGCCTGTCTTCTCTTGAGAGCCAGGTCTGCCTACGATGGCCTTTCTCAAAAGCAAGGCGATGCTCACTGAGTCTGTACATAGTCAAAGCTTTCCTTAATTTTGGGTCAGTCATAGTGGTCAGGTATTCTGCCACTGTGTACTCTCTGTTTAGGGCCAAATAACATTCTAGTTTGATCTGTTTTTTGTTAATATTTTCCAATGTGTCAATTAATTATTTTTTCATTTTCTCATGATTTGATTGGGTCTAATAGTGTTGCTATCCTTGGGCTCTGTGGGGTCTGTTTGTGTTTGTGAACAGAGCCCAAGGACCAGCTTGCTTAAGGGGCTCTTCTCCAGGTTTATTTCTCTGTAGGTGATGGTTTTGTTATGGAAGGTTTCGGAATCGCTTCCTTTTAGGTGGTTGTAGAATTTAACGGCTCTTTTCTGGATTATTGGCCTAATTATTTTCTGGGTATCGGCCTAATTCTGCTCTGCATGCAGTATTTGGTGTTTTACATTGTACACTGAGGATATTTTTGCAGAATTCTGTATGTAGAGTCTCAATTTGGTGTTTGTCTTATTTTGTGAATTCTTGGTTGGTGAGCAGACCCCAGACCTCACAACCATTAAAGGGCAATGTGTTCTATAACTGATTCAAGTATTCTTTGCCAAATCCTAATTGGCGTAGAAGGCCCTTCTTGCAATGTCTTTCTGATCGTTCACAGCTTTGTGGTAGTTACGTACCTGTGATGTTGATGTTTAGGCCGAGGTATGTATAGTTTTTTGTGTGCTCTAGGGCAACGGTGTCTAGATAGAATTTGTATTTGTGGTCCTGGCAACTGGACCTTTTTTGGAACACCATTGTTTTTGTCTTACTGAGATTTACAGTCAGGGCCCAGGTCTGTCAGGGCCCAGGTCTGACAGAATCTGTGCAGAAGATCTAGGTGCTGCTGTAGGCCCTCCTTGGTTGGGGACGGAAGCACCAGATCATCAGCAAACAGTAGACATTTGACTTCACATTGTAGTAGGGTGAGGCGGGTGCTGCAGACTGTTCTAGTGCCCTCAACAATTTGTTGATATATATGTTGAAGAGGGTGGGGCTCAAGCTGCATCCCTGTCTCACCCCATGGTCCCTTGGGGGAAATGTTTTTTGCCAATTTAAATAGCACACTTGTTGTTTGTGTACATGGATTTCATAATGTCTTATGTTTTTCCCCAACACCGATTTCCATCCATTTGTATAGCAGACCCTCATGCCAAATTGAGTCAAAAGCTTTTTTGAAATCAACAAAGCATGTGAAGACTTTGTTTGTTTGTAAATTAGGGTGAATACGTGGTCTGTCGTATGGTAATTTGGTAAAAAGCCCATTTGACATTTGCTCAGCAGATTGTTTTTACAGAGGAAGTATGGGTATTATTTTGGGGGGAGCACATATCAGGACTTATTTCTCTGTTGAGATCATTTCCTTATTCATTTCTAGCCAGAAGTAAAATGATCCTGTTTTGACTAATTTAATAGAGTGGGTTAGGTCTGCTCTATACCAAATTAGCATACCCCTTGATTCTCTTCCCTGTTTCACACCTGGTAGTTTGGTGGATGGGACTACCAGTTCTCTGTAACCTAGAGGGAAACCAGTGGGTCCGTCTCCTTTATACCATGTTTCTTGTAGGATGACAATGTCTGTATTTCTAATTTCTTTGATGAAGTCTGGGTTCCTGCTCTTTAGGCCAAAGGCAGATTACCTCAGACCTTGTATATTCCAGGAAGAGATAGTAAAAGCTTTGGGTTCCATACTTACTCTCTCTCTCTATCTCTCTCTCTCTCTCTCTCTCTCTCTCTCTCTCTCTCTCTCTCTCTCTCTCTCTCTCTCTCTCTCTCTCTCTCTCTCTCATGTTAGTGGACTACTCTCTCTCATATCCTAGTCTTGGAGCCAGACCATTCAGTGTAGAATATACCAGGGCATATGGCAGGTAGATCACACACATGCTTGAAATCCCCTTCCCCCTTGCACCTGTTTAGAAGTATTCTAAATATTATATCAGGTAACCTTGGTAAACGTATGCAGGCCTATCCCCAGGGCCCAGTTTAGATAACTTTTGAAAAACTGGTACCTGGGCCAAAAGAAACCCTATACAGATATTACTGTATGTCTCAAAACAGCAATATAGATATTAAGCCTACTGTACACAATGGGTCAGAGAGATGATAACTCATACCACCTCTGACAATGGGTCAGAGAGATAACTCATACCCCCTCTGACAATGTGTCAGAGAGAAGATAACTCATACCACCTCTGACAATGGGTCAGAGAGATTATAACTCATACCACCTCTGACAATGGGTCAGAGAGATTATAACTCATACCACCTCTGACAATGTGTCAGAGAGATGATAACTCATACCCCCTCTGACAATGTGTCAGAGAGATGATAACTCATACCCCCTCTGACAATGTGTCAGAGAGATGATAACTCATACCACCTCTGACAATGTGTCAGAGAGATTATAACTCATACCCCCTCTGACAATGTGTCAGAGAGATGATAACTCATACCCCCTCTGACAATGTGTCAGAGAGAAGATAACTCATACCACCTCTGACAATGTGTCAGAGAGATGATAACTCATACCACCTCTGACAATGTGTCAGAGAGATGATAACTCATACCCCCTCTGACAATGTGTCAGAGAGATTATAACTCATACCACCTCTGACAATGTGTCAGAGAGATGATAACTCATACCCCCTCTGACAATGTGTCAGAGAGAAGATAACTCATACCACCTCTGACAATGTGTCAGAGAGATGATAACTCATACCACCTCTGCCAATGTGTCAGAGAGATGATAACTCATACCACCTCTGACAATGTGTCAGAGAGATGATAACTCATACCCCCTCTGACAATGTGTCAGAGAGATTATAACTCATACCCCCTCTGACAATGTGTCAGAGAGATGATAACTCATACCCCCTCTGACAATGTGTCAGAGAGATGATAACTCATACCCCCTCTGACAATGTGTCAGAGAGATGATAACTCATACCCCCTCTGACAATGTGTCAGAGAGATGATAACTCATACCCCCTCTGACAATGTGTCAGAGAGATGATAACTCATACCCCCTCTGACAATGTGTCAGAGAGATTATAACTCATACCACCTCTGACAATGTGTCAGAGAGATGATAACTCATACCCCCTCTGACAATGTGTCAGAGAGATGATAACTCATACCACCTCTGACAATGTGTCAGAGAGATGATAACTCATACCCCCTCTGACAATGTGTCAGAGAGATGATAACTCATACCACCTCTGACAATGTGTCAGAGAGATGATAACTCATACCCCCTCTGACAATGTGTCAGAGAGATTATAACTCATACCACCTCTGACAATGGGTCAGAGAGATTATATTTTTATGTTCTAACCTTTAAACAAGATCAACAGATGAGCGTTTGCTCTGTATGATGGACAACCACACAACTTTGACTTTGTAGCGGACAAGTCAAAAATTCAACAAAATGGCAAAGATATATAAACATTATGAACACCTGCTCTTTCCATGACATAGACTGACCAGGTGAAACCAGGTGAAAGCTATGATCCCTTCATGATGTCACTTGTTAAATCCACTTCAATCAGTGTAGATGAAGGGGAGCGGACAGGTTAAAGAAGGATTTGTAAGCCTTGAGACAATTGAGACATGGATTGTGTATCTGTGCCATTCGGACGGTGAAATGCTTTCGCCACCTTGTAGAGCCCATGCCCCGACGAATTGAGGCGGTGCAACTCAGTATTAGAAAGGTGTCCTTAACGTTTTGTACACTCAGTGTATTTAGTTATTAAGTGACCTCTCAATAATCAAGACAGCACATTGATAGTAGTCAGTGACAAATATCAAAGCTAAGCTGGGCTTGGTTAAAACTCTGGATGAGAGACCAAATAAATAGCTGTAGACAGACTGACTCTCCAGTAGGAGGTGCTGCACAGCCTTTTGTTTATAGTGGATATAACGTTGAAGATCTGACGTTGTTTTTCTAAGGCACAAATTCAACATATTTTATACGAGGTTTGTCTATGTTGAAAATTGGTAACAATAATGACTCCTGTGGTTGAAATTTCACCCTCAAAACAACAGTTTACATTGATGGGGTTGCAACTCAGTATTAGGATGGTGTCCTTAATGATTTCTCTTTATACTCAGTGTATAAATATATGAATTAAAGAACAGCATAAAGAATCAGTGGCAGAGGCTTCGGACTGGCTCCTTTGGGTAGAGGTGACCGTCTGGCTCTCTGAGTGGCCGGAGAGAAGGGGGGAGTGTGTGTGTGTGTGTGTGTGTGTGTGTCTCACAGAGCGTCAGATTGTGATCGATACTGCTGAGGCAAGGAGATTGATCAGTTCCCACGGTGACCGCATTAACAGACTCTGGAGGCAGACCTATGACCTTAAGAACACACTGCGTTCGATTGGAGCTCCTCCAACCACAATGGCAAAGGGAAAAATAAAAAGTGGAGCTCTAATAAGGTCCTTCCTGTACGGACCTGACCTCATCACGCCTCCGCATTGATATGGATCCGCTGGAGAAATTAGAGATGCATCTCTGGTGGAAGGATATCTGGCCCCAAGTACAGCCATTATTAGCCATGCTTAGTAAGCCATGTTAGTGGACTACTTCTATGTGTGATAGTAGGTAGATTTTTGCATTGACTTAAAGACGCTATACAGAACATTTACCAGAAAGGAGCACACCTTCCCACCCCAAATTAAAGATTTATGTGGTTTAATGAACTAAGAAATCATTATATACAGTATGTACATGAACCATACAGCCAACATTTCAGGCAACACTTTTTACGTAAATAATTAACAACTTATCTTCCATAGTGTATATTTAACGGGGCTACAGTCAAAGACAAAACACATCCAAAACGGAGAATGAATTTACTGAATACATGCTGGACAGAAGTTGTTATCTAACGATACCGTCGCTACATACAAACGATACCGTCGCTACATACAAACGATACCGTCGCTACATACAAACGGTACCGTCGCTACATACAAACGATACCGTCGCTACATACAAACGATACCGTCGCTACATACAAACGGTACCGTCGCTACATACAAACGATACCGTCGCTACATACAAACGATACCGTCGCTACATACAAACGGTACCGTCGCTACATACAAACGGTACCGTCGCTACATACAAACGATACCGTCGCTACATACAAACGATACCGTCGCTACATACAAACGATACCGTCGCTACATACAAACGATACCGTCGCTACATACAAACGGTACCGTCGCTACATACAAACGATACCGTCGCTACATACAAACGGTACCGTCGCTACATACAAACGGTACCGTCGCTACATACAAACGATACCGTCGCTACATACAAACGATACCGTCGCTACATACAAACGATACCGTCGCTACATACAAACGGTACCGTCGCTACATACAAACGATACCGTCGCTACATACAAACGATACCGTCGCTACATACAAACGATACCGTCGCTACATACAAACGATACCGTCGCTACATACAAACGATACCGTCGCTACATACAAACGGTACCGTCGCTACATACAAACGGTACCGTCGCTACATACAAACGATACCGTCGCTACATACAAACGATACCGTCGCTACATACAAACGATACCGTCGCTACATACAAACGGTACCGTCGCTACATACAAACGGTACTGTCGCTACATACAAACGGTACCGTCTCTACATACAAACGGTACCGTCGCTACATACACACGATACCGTCGCTACATACAAACGGTACCGTCGCTACATACAAACGATACCGTCGCTACATACAAACGGTACCGTCGCTACATACAAACGATACCGTCGCTACACACAAACGATACCGTCGCTACATACAAACGATACCGTCGCTACATACAAACGGTACCGTCGCTACATATAAACGATACCGTCGCTACATACAAACGGTACCGTCGCTACATACAAACAATACCGTCGCTACATACAAACG
The DNA here is from genome assembly GCF_045679555.1 of Salvelinus alpinus. Taxonomy (NCBI): domain Eukaryota; kingdom Metazoa; phylum Chordata; class Actinopteri; order Salmoniformes; family Salmonidae; genus Salvelinus; species Salvelinus alpinus. Next base: position 8,582,103 of record NC_092100.1, on the reverse strand, counting down.
GTACCGTCGCTACAAACAAACGATACCGTCGCTACATACAAACGATACCGTCGCTACATACAAACGATACCGTCGCTACATACAAACGGTACCGTCGCTACATACAAACAATACCGTCGCTACATACAAACGGTACCGTCGCTACAAACAAACGATACCGTCGCTACATACAAACGGTACCGTCGCTACATACAAACGGTACCGTCGCTACAAACAAACGGTACCGTCGATAGATACAAACAGTACCGTTACTACATACAAACGGTACTGTCGCTATTATTGAATATATATTTCACAGAGGTTTAGATGGTACAATAATTCTCTACACTGTACCCGCTTTTTTGTCACATAAACTGAAATTAGGCAAACTATTTACGTTTTAGCAACCAGGAAATTACGCAGCAATTTCTGCATAATGCACCTTTAAATAAATTAAATAATCTAGGAGTCTTTGATTGGTGGAATAACATGTCAGGATAAGATCATGAAGAATCACATGTTGCATTGCAGAGAAGGCAAACTGCTTGTAACCTGGTCTCTGTTGGGACCAGGTTATCTGTTGGTATGCCACGATCATAGAAGTTCGGTTATAAGCTATACAGAACAAACAGATCTGGGACCGGGCTAGGCAAACACAGGGCAGAGTATTCCAGAAAACATGAGGTTAGGAGAAAGAAAGACAGTTGGTCCAGCATGTCTTAGACCGTTGTGAGCTTTTGTGTTAAAGCACTGTTGTTTGATACAATCATAATATGGTAAAATTACCTCTGAATTTGCTGCATCGGCTCTTGAGGGCTTAAAGCTAAGAAGCTATCAACTAATTATCAAAAAACAGAGGGCTAATCAATTATTCACATGAACATTAGGCTCCTCATATACATGAAGCCAGGGGAGTAGGCTCTCTCAAAAGTAACCCTCCCTGAGACGTGCACACACACACACACACACACACACACACACACACACACACACACACACACACACACACACACACACACACACACACACACACACACACACACACACACACACACACACACACACACACACACACACACACACACACACACCCTACAAATCCCCCCCACTCTTCACCTACCCAACCTCCCACCCACTCATCTAAAATACAGTGAGAAAATAATGCCTTCCACATGTGAAATGAGTTTGTGTTCTGTAAGACTATTGGGACTGGGTAGTATTGACCTGATCAACAGTGCTCAATCTACCAGACAATACTCCGCATTAAGCCAGAGCAGGCAGGTCCTGAGTGATCTGTTGGGGGGGATCATTTTGATTTCAATTCTATTCTATCCTAACTTGATTCCCGAGATTTATGGCTATAAGCTACTGTATGGTAAGAGGCGCTGTCGATATTGTGTTTGTGGGGGGGGGGAGGACTGCGGTCCTCCTATGTATAACAAACACACATACATTGGTATAGACTAGCCTCCTATATAATTCAGTCCAGTGGAGAGACAGCCTGGCAGACAGATGCTTCAGTCAGTCTGAAGAGGAGATGTACAGTACATTCCTAACAGCTGGGGCCACTCGAGAAGCCATTTTGATTGGGGCTTTGATATAAAAAGAACATTTGAATTAAACTACTCCATCTATCTATTGGATGTCTAAAGAAAGACGTGAGTGAGATGACATTGAATGACTAGGCTGTGAACGGTTGTATCTCTTGTGAACCAAGCATTTCACTACACTCGCATTAACATATGCTAACCATGTGTATGTGACCAATACAATTTGATTTGATTTGAATACCGTTGCGCCTCCTTTATCAACAGGCCATTGTGATGAATGTATCAAGGAGAGAGTGTGTGTGTGTGTGTGTGTGTGTGTATTTCGCACTTACATACCATAACTCTGTTGAGAGACTGAAGGCTGCTACAGTTGTGTGAGTGTGTATATGTGCGTGTGTGTGTGTGTGTGTGTGTGTGTGTGTGTGTGTGTGTGTGTGTGTGTGTGTGTGTGTGTGTGTGTGTGTGTGTGTGTGTGTGTGTGTGTGTGTGTGTGTGTGTGTGTGTGTGTGTGTGTGTAAGTGTGTAAGTGTGTGTGTAAGTGTGAGTGTAAGTGTGTGTACGTCTGGAACAATGTGTCCATCTATCCAGACTGGTAGGCTGGAGCCACTTGAAAAATAAATCTCTACATTTACCAGAACTCGGTTCACCTCCATCAATGGACCGGCCCTGTCGACACCCCAAGCAGAACAAGTTCTGGGGCAGTTAAAAAGTACCGGGTCTTCAGTTCATTCTGAATGTTTGGTTTATATTGTTATTGTTTCAGTGGTCATGAAAAAAATCCCCCTTTAAGGGCGCAATCCGAAAAATAACACAGCCATAGTACTAATATTAGACGATACATTTAGTTAATACGTACGGAATCATTTAGTTAATATGTACGGAATCATTTAGTTAATATGTATGGAATCATTTAGTTAATATGTACGGAATCATTTAGTTAATATGTACAGAATCATTTAGTTAATATGTACGGACTCATTTAGTTAATATGTAAGGAATCATTTAGTTAATGTGTACGGAATCATTTAGTTAATATGTAAGGAATCATTTAGTTAATATGTACGGAATCATTTAGTTAATATGTACGGAATCATTTAGTTAATATGTACGGAATCATTTAGTTAATACGTACGTAATCATTTGGTTAATATGTACGGATTAATTTAGTTAATATGTATGGAATCATTTAGTTAATATGTACGGAATCATTTAGTTAATATGTACGGAATCATTTAGTTAATACGTACGGAATCATTTAGTTAATACGTACGGAATCATTTAGTTAATACGTACGGAATCATTTAGTTAATACGTACGGAATCATTTAGTTAATATGTACGGAATCATTTAGTTAATACGTACGGAATCATTTAGTTAATACGTACGGAATCATTTAGTTAATATGTACGGAATCATTTAGTTAATATGCACGGAATCATTTAGTTAATATGTACGGAATCATTTAGTTAATACGTACGGAATCATTTAGTTAATATGTACGGAATCATTTAGTTAATATGTACGGAATCATTTGGTTACTATGTACGGAATGATTTAGTTAATATGTACGGAATGATTTAGTTAAGAGAGAGAGAGAGAGAGAGAGAGAGAGAGAGAGAGAGAGAGAGAGAGAGAGAGAGAGAGAGAGAGAGAGAGAGAGAGAGAGAGAGAGAGAGAGGTGTAAACTTGGCAGTAGAAAATCTTAACAGTATATCTGACCTCTCAGCTTCCCTATCAAATCTAAAAATCTCAAATAAAAAACGAAGAAAATGAACAACAACGACAAATGGTTTGATGAAGAATTGCAAAAATCTAAGAAAGAAATTGAGAAACCTGTCCAACCAAAAACATAGAACCCCGGAAAACCTGAGTCTACGCCTTCACTATGGTGAATCACTAAAACCATACAGAAATACACTATGGAAAAAGAAGGAACAGCACGTCAGAAATTAGCTCAATGTAATTGAAGAATCCATAGACTCTAACCACTTCTGGGAAAATTGGAAAACACTAAACAAACAACAACATGAAGAATTATCTATCCAAAATGGAGATGTATGGGTAAACCACTTCTCTAATCTTTTTGGCTATATAACAAAGAGCAAAAACATATACATGATCAAATACAAATCTTAGAATCAACTATTAAAGACTACCAGAACCCACTGGATTCTCCAATTACCTTGAATGAGCTACAGGACAAAATAAAAACCCTCCAACCCAAAAAGGCATGTGGTGTTGATGGTATCCTCAATGAAATGATCAAATATACAGACAACAAATTCCAATTGGCTATACTAAAACACTTTAACATCATCCTTGGCTCTGGCATCTTCCCCAATATTGGAACCAAGGACTGATCACCCCAATCCACAAAAATGGAGACAAATTTGACCCCAATAACTACCATGGGATATGCGTCAACAGCAACCTTGGGAAAATCCACTGCATTATCATTAACAGCAGACTCGTACATTTCCTCAGTGAAAACAATGTACTGAGCAAATGTCAAATTGGCTTTCTACCAAATTACCATACAACACACCATTTATTCACCCTGCACACCCTAATTGACAAACAAACAAACCAAAACATAGGCAAAGTCTTCTCATGCTTGGTTGATTTCAAAAAAGCCTTTGACTCAATTTGGCATGAGGGTCTGCTATACAAATTGATGGAAAGAGGTGTTGGGGGTAAAACATAAGATATTATAAAATCCATGTACACAAACAACAAGTGTGCGGTTAAAATAGGCAAAAAACACACATTTCTTCCCACAGGGCCATGGGGTGAGACAGGGATGCAGCTTAAGCCCCACCCTCTTCAACATATGTATATCAACGAATTGGCGCGGGCACTAGAAAAGTCTGCAGCACCCGGCCTCACCCTACTAGAATCTGAAGTCAAATGTCTACTGTTTGCTGATGATCTGGTGCTTCTGTCACCAACCAAGGAGGGCCTACATCAGCACCTAGATCTTCTGCACAGATTCTGACAGACCTGGGCCCTGACAGTAAATCTCAGTAAGACCAAAAAAATTGTGTTCCAGAAAGGTCCAGTCGCCAGGACCACAAATACAAATTCCATTTAGACACCGTTGCCCTAGAGCACACAAAAAACTATACATACCTTGGCCTAAACATCAGCGCCACAGGTAACTTCCACAAAGCTGTGAAGGATCTGAGAGACAAGGCAAGAAGGGCATTCTATGCCATCAAAAGGAACATAAAATTCAACATACCAATTAGGATCTGGCTAAAAATACTTGAACCAGTCATAGAACCCATTGCCCTTTATGGTTGTGAGGTCTGGGGTCCGCTCACCAACCAAGATTTCACAAAATGGGACAAATACCAAATTGAGACTCTGCATGCAGAATTCTGCAAAAATATCCTTTGCGTACAACGTAGAACATCAAATAATGCATGCAGAGCAGAATTAGGCCGATACCCACTAATTATCAAAATCCAGAAAAGAGACGTTAAATTCTACAACCACCTAAAAGGAAGCGATTCCGAAACCTTCCATAACAAAACCATCACCTACAGAGAAATAAACCTGGAGAAGAGCCCCTTAAGCAAGCTGGTACTTGGGCTCTGTTCACAAACACAAACAGACCCCACAGAGCCCCAGGACAGCAACACAATTAGACCCAACCAAATAATGAGAAAACAAAAATAGAATTAATTGACACACTGGAAATAATTATTTTTTTTAAAGAGAGAGAGAGAGGTGATTTTATTCCACTTTAACACGTCTAGCGTTACCCCCTACGAAACACACGTCATTCATCAAAGTGCAAATCAAATCACCCCTACGTTGGGTAAATACAAGTTCACTCCACCCACCCCAACCCCTCTCGTAAGTCTGCATGCTCTCTGTATCCTTTCATCCCATTGCTTATCTATTGTCGTTTCTCTCTCTCGCTCTCTCTCCCCCCCCTATGTCTCTCTCCCTCCCTCTCTTTGTCTCTCTCGCTTTCTCTCTAGCGAGACTTCTCAGTCCACTGTGTCCAGAATAGCCGGCCGAAAATAAGCAAAAATAGACGGCGAGGACAACCGTTGACAGGTTGTGTGACGAGGGCGACAGACCAGCCAACCTCCAGCCAGCATCTCAGATTAAAAGCAGATAATTATGGCCAGAGCTAATCGACGGAGAGCGAGACTCGTAAACTTCCTGTAAGAGAGAGATAACCCGCTGTTGTAGTTATGCAGGTTGGACATATTGAGATACACGAGACGCATCTTTAAATGGAAAACAAGGCCTATGTGAAGGATAGATAACTCTGTAGCACTTTAATAACTTGCATGACTAAGCATTGGTAAACTATTTCTAGATAGCGTATATTATTTTCAAATTTGTCTTTATTTATAAACAGTATTTATAAACAAGTTATTAGACATTTATAAGTGGTTATTCGTGAAAGTTATTGTAAAGTCTATTAATTACATGACGTATGACTACATACATTTTGCATAGTGAGTTTAGTTTGAAGATGGCAGGGCAGGTCAACGCCAGGCCAGAGAGGCCACACCTTAGCCGCTTCGGCCTGAACGGAACTGTAGAGTGTAAACGGGCTGTGTTTACCAGCGCTTCGTGTGTGTATATTTATTGCCTGTGACAACACATTACCAGCTGACCTGCAAATAACAATGCTGCATCCCATATGGCACCCTATTCCCTATGGGCCCTGGTCAAACGTAGTGCACCCTATTCCCTATGGGCCCTGGTCAAACGTAGTGCACCCTATTCTCTATGGGCCCTGGTCAAACGTAGTGCACCCTATTCCCTATGGGCCCTGGTGAAACGTAGTGTACCCTATTCCCTATGGGCCCTGGTTAAACGTAGTGCACTATATAGGGAATAGGTTGCTATTTGGGACGCAGGCATTGCTTTACTGTGAGTCGCTTGTTCTCTGTCAGCTTGTGTGAAGTGTTCTGATGGAAGAAAAGTGGTCTCCATGCGTATGGGTTATTCATTTGAATGCTTCCTCATAACAACGGCAGAGAGATACGTGGAGAAGAAGAACAATGCAGGGTTGTTGTTTTTTTTTGAGAGAGAGACGCCGCCGTAGTTAGCATTAGCATCAGAGCAGTTGAGTTGATTAGTTAGTGGACTAGCTGGCTAAATCAACTCCCAATATCCACTTTGTTTAGCAATTTCGCCTCCACCCGTCTTGCCCCACTGATTTTGTGTGCCTAGTTGCAAGCGTCGTAGTGAAACTGCACAGGAGCAGAGCGCGGGTCCCTCGCTAACAGCATCTCAGAGCGTCCGCCGGCTCCACACCTTAACCAGCACCCTGACCTGCCAATAAAAAAGGCTTTTACCTTGATCGTCCATAAATAAGACTTAACATGGCCCTGCTCTCTTCACTCACAGAGAAGCAGAATTCCAATCCTAACAAGGACCTGCTCTCTTCACTCACGGAGAAGCAGAATTCCAATCCTAACAAGGACCTGCTCTCTTCACTCACAGAGAAGCAGAATTCCAATCCTAACAAGGACCTGCTCTCTTCACTCACAGAGAAGCAGAATTCCAATCCTAACAAGGACCTGCTCTCTTCACTCACGGAGAAGCAGAATTCCAATCCTAACAAGGACCTGCTCTCTTCACTCACGGAGAAGCAGAATTCCAATCCTAACAAGGACCTGCTCTCTTCACTCACGGAGAAGCAGAATTCTGCAATGTTTAACTTTCTTTTGCTTCTTCCTTCGCCTTCCTTATAGAAGCAGTTGAAGAGTACAAGGAGGCGGAGGAGGAGGCGGAAGATGACGAGGAAGGGGAGGTGGAGGAGGAAGGGGATGAGGCGGAAGGGGAAGTAGAAAGGGGAGGTGGAGGAGAAGTGGAAGAGGATGAAGGGGAGGAGGAAGTATAAATAGAAAGGGGAGGTGGAGGAGGAAGTGGAGGAGAAGGAGGAAGATGAAGAGGAAAGGGAGGAGGCGGAAGATGAGGAGGGGGAAGGGGAAGTAGAACGGGGAGGAGGAGGAGGAAGATGAAGAGGAAAGGGAGGAGGTGGGAGGAGGGGGAAGGGGAAGTAGAACGGGGAGGAGGAGGAGGAAGATGAAGAGGAAAGGGAGGAGGTGGAAGGGGAGGAGTGGGAAGGGGAAGTAGAAAGGGGAGGAGGAGGAGGATGAAGAGGAAGGGGATGAGGCAGAAGGGGATGAGGGGGAAGGGGAAGTAGAAACGGGAGGTGGAGGAAGGGGAGGAGGAGGAGTGGGAGGGGGGGGTAAACGGTGAGACCTGCAGTGTTTCAGTGGACTGCAGTGTTTCAGATTCTTCCTTTATCTATTTCTTTGCCATTCAAAGAGGAAGAGGAGGAAAGGAAGGAGGAGGTGGGAAAACCAAATGGCGGGAGAGCAAAAGAGAAGACTCTGAGGCGGATGAGACTATCGTCTTCTCCACCAGGAACTGGTCGTTCATGACAGCCTTTTATCCATCAAAGCAACAAGTGGATGAGCAGACTAGGCCAATTCTAGAATCTCTCCCCAACGTCTCTTTCTCCGTCCGTCTGTGGGGATTGCCAGCCCTAAATCTTCCCTTTTAGCAAGTACCTCCTCTTCCTTCGGGGCCGGGGGAGAGTCACAGAGGGCTAGCGGGGGCTCTAGGATGCAGTGTTCTGGACTTGTCCAGACTTGTCTTCAAGGCCGGAGGATACTGGAGTCCAGGGACCAAGGGGGAAGAGCAGTCCAGAGCGGTTTTCAATTATCAAATGGGGTTGAAGTAACTCTAAAGCGACTATGCATGACCACCAGTGTAACAAAAAAAACACACATTCATGGTTCAGCAG